>NW_027020316.1:5000-10000 GCF_036884655.1 Musa acuminata AAA Group
GGCCTGTTTTTGGTCTGTTCTGGCGTGGCGCGGTGACCGTCGTGAGCGGAGCAAAACGTCAGCCATCTCAGCACCTTGGAACCCCCCGGGTGGCACAGGGCTGGATGGGGCTTTCGTATAGCAGGGACGGTGCTGCCTCACGCTTCGCTCGCTGTTCGCCGCTCGCCGCTCGCTCGCGCAACCTAAAATGGCCAGTTTTGGCCCGTTTTTGGGCTGTTTTGGCCTGTTTTTGGTCCGTTCTTGCGTGGCACGGCGACCGTCGTGAGCGGAGCAAAACGTCAGCCATCTCAGCACCCTGGAACCCCCCGGGTGGCACAGGGCTGGATGGGGCTTTCGTATAGCAGGGACGGTGCTGCCTCTCGCTTCGCTCGCTGTTCGCCGCTCACCGCTCGCTCGCTCAGCCAAAAATGGCCAGTTTTGGCCCGTTTTTGGGCTGTTTTGGCCTGTTTTTGGTCCGTTCTTGCATGGCGCGGTGACCGTCGTGAGCGGAGCAAAACGTCAGCCATCTCAGCACCCTGGAACCCCCCGGGTGGCACAGGGCTGGATGGGGCTTTCGTATAGCAGGGACGGTGCTGCCTCACGCTTCGCTCGCTGTTCGCCGCTCGCCGCTCGCTCGCGCAGCCAAAAATGACCAGTTTTGGCCCGTTTTTGGGCTGTTTTGGCCTGTTTATGGTCCGTTCTTGCGTGGTGCGGTGACCGTCGTGAGCGGAGCAAAACGTCAGCCATCTCAGCACCCTGGAACCCCCCGGGTGGCACAGGGCTGGATGGGGCTTTCGTATATAGCAGGGACGGTGCTGCCTCTCGCTTCGCTCGCTGTCCGCCGCTCGCCGCTCGCTCGCGCAGCCAAAAATGGCCAGTTTTGGCCCGTTTTTGGGCCGTTTTGGCCAGTTTTTGGCCTGTTCTTGCATTGCGCGGTGACCGTCGAGAGCGGAGCAAAACGTCAGCCATCTCAGCACCCTGGAACCCCCCGGGTGGCACAGGGCTGGATGGGGCTTTCGTATAGCAGGGACGGTGCTGCCTCTCGCTTCGCTCGCTGTCCGCCGCTCGCCGCTCGCTCGTGCAGCCAAAAATGGCCAGTTTTGGCCCGTTTTTGGGCCGTTTTGGCCAGTTTTTGGCCTGTTCTTGCATTGCGCGGTGACCGTCGAGAGCGGAGCAAAACGTCAGCCATCTCAGCACCCTGGAACCCCCCGGGTGGCACAGGGCTGGATGGGGCTTTCGTATAGCAGGGACGGTGCTGCCTCTCGCTTCGCTCGCTGTCCGCCGCTCGCCGCTCGCTCGTGCAGCCAAAAATGGCCAGTTTTGGCCCGTTTTTGGGCCGTTTTGGCCAGTTTTTGGCCTGTTCTTGCATTGCGCGGTGACCGTCGAGAGCGGAGCAAAACGTCAGCCATCTCAGCACCCTGGAACCCCCCGGGTGGCACAGGGCTGGATGGGGCTTTCGTATAGCAGGGACGGTGCTGCCTCTCGCTTCGCTCGCTGTCCGCCGCTCGCCGCTCGCTCGTGCAGCCAAAAATGGCCAGTTTTGGCCCGTTTTTGGGCCGTTTTGGCCAGTTTTTGGCCTGTTCTTGCATTGCGCGGTGACCGTCGAGAGCGGAGCAAAACGTCAGCCATCTCAGCACCCTGGAACCCCCCGGGTGGCACAGGGCTGGATGGGGCTTTCGTATAGCAGGGACGGTGCTGCCTCTCGCTTCGCTCGCTGTCCGCCGCTCGCCGCTCGCTCGTGCAGCCAAAAATGGCCAGTTTTGGCCCGTTTTTGGGCCGTTTTGGCCAGTTTTTGGCCTGTTCTTGCATTGCGCGGTGACCGTCGAGAGCGGAGCAAAACGTCAGCCATCTCAGCACCCTGGAACCCCCGGGTGGCACAGGGCTGGATGGGGCTTTCGTATAGCAGGGACGGTGCTGCCTCTCGCTTCGCTCGCTGTCCGCCGCTCGCCGCTCGCTCGTGCAGCCAAAAATGGCCAGTTTTGGCCCGTTTTTGGGCCGTTTTGGCCAGTTTTTGGCCTGTTCTTGCATTGCGCGGTGACCGTCGAGAGCGGAGCAAAACGTCAGCCATCTCAGCACCCTGGAACCCCCCGGGTGGCACAGGGCTGGATGGGGCTTTCGTATAGCAGGGACGGTGCTGCCTCTCGCTTCGCTCGCTGTCCGCCGCTCGCCGCTCGCTCGTGCAGCCAAAAATGGCCAGTTTTGGCCCGTTTTTGGGCCGTTTTGGCCAGTTTTTGGCCTGTTCTTGCATTGCGCGGTGACCGTCGAGAGCGGAGCAAAACGTCAGCCATCTCAGCACCCTGGAACCCCCCGGGTGGCACAGGGCTGGATGGGGCTTTCGTATAGCAGGGACGGTGCTGCCTCTCGCTTCGCTCGCTGTCCGCCGCTCGCCGCTCGCTCGTGCAGCCAAAAATGGCCAGTTTTGGCCCGTTTTTGGGCCGTTTTGGCCAGTTTTTGGCCTGTTCTTGCATTGCGCGGTGACCGTCGAGAGCGGAGCAAAACGTCAGCCATCTCAGCACCCTGGAACCCCCCGGGTGGCACAGGGCTGGATGGGGCTTTCGTATAGCAGGGACGGTGCTGCCTCTCGCTTCGCTCGCTGTCCGCCGCTCGCCGCTCGCTCGTGCAGCCAAAAATGGCCAGTTTTGGCCCGTTTTTGGGCCGTTTTGGCCAGTTTTTGGCCTGTTCTTGCATTGCGCGGTGACCGTCGAGAGCGGAGCAAAACGTCAGCCATCTCAGCACCCTGGAACCCCCCGGGTGGCACAGGGCTGGATGGGGCTTTCGTATAGCAGGGACGGTGCTGCCTCTCGCTTCGCTCGCTGTCCGCCGCTCGCCGCTCGCTCGCGCAGCCAAAAATGGCCAGTTTTGGCCCGTTTTTGGGCCGTTTTGGCCAGTTTTTGGCCTGTTCTTGCATTGCGCGGTGACCGTCGAGAGCGGAGCAAAACGTCAGCCATCTCAGCACCCTGGAACCCCCCGGGTGGCACAGGGCTGGATGGGGCTTTCGTATAGCAGGGACGGTGCTGCCTCTCGCTTCGCTCGCTGTCCGCCGCTCGCCGCTCGCTCGTGCAGCCAAAAATGGCCAGTTTTGGCCCGTTTTTGGGCCGTTTTGGCCAGTTTTTGGCCTGTTCTTGCATTGCGCGGTGACCGTCGAGAGCGGAGCAAAACGTCAGCCATCTCAGCACCCTGGAACCCCCCGGGTGGCACAGGGCTGGATGGGGCTTTCGTATAGCAGGGACGGTGCTGCCTCTCGCTTCGCTCGCTGTCCGCCGCTCGCCGCTCGCTCGTGCAGCCAAAAATGGCCAGTTTTGGCCCGTTTTTGGGCCGTTTTGGCCAGTTTTTGGCCTGTTCTTGCATTGCGCGGTGACCGTCGAGAGCGGAGCAAAACGTCAGCCATCTCAGCACCCTGGAACCCCCCGGGTGGCACAGGGCTGGATGGGGCTTTCGTATAGCAGGGACGGTGCTGCCTCTCGCTTCGCTCGCTGTCCGCCGCTCGCCGCTCGCTCGTGCAGCCAAAAATGGCCAGTTTTGGCCCGTTTTTGGGCCGTTTTGGCCAGTTTTTGGCCTGTTCTTGCATTGCGCGGTGACCGTCGAGAGCGGAGCAAAACGTCAGCCATCTCAGCACCCTGGAACCCCCCGGGTGGCACAGGGCTGGATGGGGCTTTCGTATAGCAGGGACGGTGCTGCCTCTCGCTTCGCTCGCTGTCCGCCGCTCGCCGCTCGCTCGCGCAGCCAAAAATGGCCAGTTTTGGCCCGTTTTTGGGCCGTTTTGGCCAGTTTTTGGCCTGTTCTTGCATTGCGCGGTGACCGTCGAGAGCGGAGCAAAACGTCAGCCATCTCAGCACCCTGGAACCCCCCGGGTGGCACAGGGCTGGATGGGGCTTTCGTATAGCAGGGACGGTGCTGCCTCTCGCTTCGCTCGCTGTCCGCCGCTCGCCGCTCGCTCGTGCAGCCAAAAATGGCCAGTTTTGGCCCGTTTTTGGGCCGTTTTGGCCAGTTTTTGGCCTGTTCTTGCATTGCGCGGTGACCGTCGAGAGCGGAGCAAAACGTCAGCCATCTCAGCACCCTGGAACCCCCCGGGTGGCACAGGGCTGGATGGGGCTTTCGTATAGCAGGGACGGTGCTGCCTCTCGCTTCGCTCGCTGTCCGCCGCTCGCCGCTCGCTCGTGCAGCCAAAAATGGCCAGTTTTGGCCCGTTTTTGGGCCGTTTTGGCCAGTTTTTGGCCTGTTCTTGCATTGCGCGGTGACCGTCGAGAGCGGAGCAAAACGTCAGCCATCTCAGCACCCTGGAACCCCCCGGGTGGCACAGGGCTGGATGGGGCTTTCGTATAGCAGGGACGGTGCTGCCTCTCGCTTCGCTCGCTGTCCGCCGCTCGCCGCTCGCTCGTGCAGCCAAAAATGGCCAGTTTTGGCCCGTTTTTGGGCCGTTTTGGCCAGTTTTTGGCCTGTTCTTGCATTGCGCGGTGACCGTCGAGAGCGGAGCAAAACGTCAGCCATCTCAGCACCCTGGAACCCCCCGGGTGGCACAGGGCTGGATGGGGCTTTCGTATAGCAGGGACGGTGCTGCCTCTCGCTTCGCTCGCTGTCCGCCGCTCGCCGCTCGCTCGCGCAGCCAAAAATGGCCAGTTTTGGCCCGTTTTTGGGCCGTTTTGGCCAGTTTTTGGCCTGTTCTTGCATTGCGCGGTGACCGTCGAGAGCGGAGCAAAACGTCAGCCATCTCAGCACCCTGGAACCCCCCGGGTGGCACAGGGCTGGATGGGGCTTTCGTATAGCAGGGACGGTGCTGCCTCTCGCTTCGCTCGCTGTCCGCCGCTCGCCGCTCGCGCAGCCAAAAATGGCCAGTTTTGGCCCGTTTTTGGGCCGTTTTGGCCAGTTTTTGGCCTGTTCTTGCATTGCGCGGTGACCGTCGAGAGCGGAGCAAAACGTCAGCCATCTCAGCACCCTGGAACCCCCCGGGTGGCACAGGGCTGGATGGGGCTTTCGTATAGCAGGGACGGTGCTGCCTCTCGCTTCGCTCGCTGTTCGCCGCT
>NW_027020316.1:20000-27500 GCF_036884655.1 Musa acuminata AAA Group
CGTGCAGCCAAAAATGGCCAGTTTTGGCCCGTTTTTGGGCCGTTTTGGCCAGTTTTTGGCCTGTTCTTGCATTGCGCGGTGACCGTCGAGAGCGGAGCAAAACGTCAGCCATCTCAGCACCCTGGAACCCCCCGGGTGGCACAGGGCTGGATGGGGCTTTCGTATAGCAGGGACGGTGCTGCCTCTCGCTTCGCTCGCTGTCCGCCGCTCGCCGCTCGCTCGCGCAGCCAAAAATGGCCAGTTTTGGCCCGTTTTTGGGCCGTTTTGGCCAGTTTTTGGCCTGTTCTTGCATTGCGCGGTGACCGTCGAGAGCGGAGCAAAACGTCAGCCATCTCAGCACCCTGGAACCCCCCGGGTGGCACAGGGCTGGATGGGGCTTTCGTATAGCAGGGACGGTGCTGCCTCTCGCTTCGCTCGCTGTCCGCCGCTCGCCGCTCGCTCGTGCAGCCAAAAATGGCCAGTTTTGGCCCGTTTTTGGGCCGTTTTGGCCAGTTTTTGGCCTGTTCTTGCATTGCGCGGTGACCGTCGAGAGCGGAGCAAAACGTCAGCCATCTCAGCACCCTGGAACCCCCCGGGTGGCACAGGGCTGGATGGGGCTTTCGTATAGCAGGGACGGTGCTGCCTCACGCTTCGCTCGCTGTTCGCCGCTCGCCGCTCGCTCGCGCAACCTAAAATGGCCAGTTTTGGCCCGTTTTTGGGCTGTTTTGGCCTGTTTTTGGTCCGTTCTTGCGTGGCACGGCGACCGTCGTGAGCGGAGCAAAACGTCAGCCATCTCAGCACCCTGGAACCCCCCGGGTGGCACAGGGCTGGATGGGGCTTTCGTATAGCAGGGACGGTGCTGCCTCTCGCTTCGCTCGCTGTTCGCCGCTCACCGCTCGCTCGCTCAGCCAAAAATGGCCAGTTTTGGCCCGTTTTTGGGCTGTTTTGGCCTGTTTTTGGTCCGTTCTTGCATGGCGCGGTGACCGTCGTGAGCGGAGCAAAACGTCAGCCATCTCAGCACCCTGGAACCCCCCGGGTGGCACAGGGCTGGATGGGGCTTTCGTATAGCAGGGACGGTGCTGCCTCACGCTTCGCTCGCTGTTCGCCGCTCGCCGCTCGCTCGCGCAGCCAAAAATGACCAGTTTTGGCCCGTTTTTGGGCTGTTTTGGCCTGTTTATGGTCCGTTCTTGCGTGGTGCGGTGACCGTCGTGAGCGGAGCAAAACGTCAGCCATCTCAGCACCCTGGAACCCCCCGGGTGGCACAGGGCTGGATGGGGCTTTCGTATATAGCAGGGACGGTGCTGCCTCTCGCTTCGCTCGCTGTCCGCCGCTCGCCGCTCGCTCGCGCAGCCAAAAATGGCCAGTTTTGGCCCGTTTTTGGGCCGTTTTGGCCAGTTTTTGGCCTGTTCTTGCATTGCGCGGTGACCGTCGAGAGCGGAGCAAAACGTCAGCCATCTCAGCACCCTGGAACCCCCCGGGTGGCACAGGGCTGGATGGGGCTTTCGTATAGCAGGGACGGTGCTGCCTCTCGCTTCGCTCGCTGTCCGCCGCTCGCCGCTCGCTCGTGCAGCCAAAAATGGCCAGTTTTGGCCCGTTTTTGGGCCGTTTTGGCCAGTTTTTGGCCTGTTCTTGCATTGCGCGGTGACCGTCGAGAGCGGAGCAAAACGTCAGCCATCTCAGCACCCTGGAACCCCCCGGGTGGCACAGGGCTGGATGGGGCTTTCGTATAGCAGGGACGGTGCTGCCTCTCGCTTCGCTCGCTGTCCGCCGCTCGCCGCTCGCTCGTGCAGCCAAAAATGGCCAGTTTTGGCCCGTTTTTGGGCCGTTTTGGCCAGTTTTTGGCCTGTTCTTGCATTGCGCGGTGACCGTCGAGAGCGGAGCAAAACGTCAGCCATCTCAGCACCCTGGAACCCCCCGGGTGGCACAGGGCTGGATGGGGCTTTCGTATAGCAGGGACGGTGCTGCCTCTCGCTTCGCTCGCTGTCCGCCGCTCGCCGCTCGCTCGTGCAGCCAAAAATGGCCAGTTTTGGCCCGTTTTTGGGCCGTTTTGGCCAGTTTTTGGCCTGTTCTTGCATTGCGCGGTGACCGTCGAGAGCGGAGCAAAACGTCAGCCATCTCAGCACCCTGGAACCCCCCGGGTGGCACAGGGCTGGATGGGGCTTTCGTATAGCAGGGACGGTGCTGCCTCTCGCTTCGCTCGCTGTCCGCCGCTCGCCGCTCGCTCGTGCAGCCAAAAATGGCCAGTTTTGGCCCGTTTTTGGGCCGTTTTGGCCAGTTTTTGGCCTGTTCTTGCATTGCGCGGTGACCGTCGAGAGCGGAGCAAAACGTCAGCCATCTCAGCACCCTGGAACCCCCCGGGTGGCACAGGGCTGGATGGGGCTTTCGTATAGCAGGGACGGTGCTGCCTCTCGCTTCGCTCGCTGTCCGCCGCTCGCCGCTCGCTCGTGCAGCCAAAAATGGCCAGTTTTGGCCCGTTTTTGGGCCGTTTTGGCCAGTTTTTGGCCTGTTCTTGCATTGCGCGGTGACCGTCGAGAGCGGAGCAAAACGTCAGCCATCTCAGCACCCTGGAACCCCCCGGGTGGCACAGGGCTGGATGGGGCTTTCGTATAGCAGGGACGGTGCTGCCTCTCGCTTCGCTCGCTGTCCGCCGCTCGCCGCTCGCTCGTGCAGCCAAAAATGGCCAGTTTTGGCCCGTTTTTGGGCCGTTTTGGCCAGTTTTTGGCCTGTTCTTGCATTGCGCGGTGACCGTCGAGAGCGGAGCAAAACGTCAGCCATCTCAGCACCCTGGAACCCCCCGGGTGGCACAGGGCTGGATGGGGCTTTCGTATAGCAGGGACGGTGCTGCCTCTCGCTTCGCTCGCTGTCCGCCGCTCGCCGCTCGCTCGTGCAGCCAAAAATGGCCAGTTTTGGCCCGTTTTTGGGCCGTTTTGGCCAGTTTTTGGCCTGTTCTTGCATTGCGCGGTGACCGTCGAGAGCGGAGCAAAACGTCAGCCATCTCAGCACCCTGGAACCCCCCGGGTGGCACAGGGCTGGATGGGGCTTTCGTATAGCAGGGACGGTGCTGCCTCTCGCTTCGCTCGCTGTCCGCCGCTCGCCGCTCGCTCGTGCAGCCAAAAATGGCCAGTTTTGGCCCGTTTTTGGGCCGTTTTGGCCAGTTTTTGGCCTGTTCTTGCATTGCGCGGTGACCGTCGAGAGCGGAGCAAAACGTCAGCCATCTCAGCACCCTGGAACCCCCCGGGTGGCACAGGGCTGGATGGGGCTTTCGTATAGCAGGGACGGTGCTGCCTCTCGCTTCGCTCGCTGTCCGCCGCTCGCCGCTCGCTCGCGCAGCCAAAAATGGCCAGTTTTGGCCCGTTTTTGGGCCGTTTTGGCCAGTTTTTGGCCTGTTCTTGCATTGCGCGGTGACCGTCGAGAGCGGAGCAAAACGTCAGCCATCTCAGCACCCTGGAACCCCCCGGGTGGCACAGGGCTGGATGGGGCTTTCGTATAGCAGGGACGGTGCTGCCTCTCGCTTCGCTCGCTGTCCGCCGCTCGCCGCTCGCTCGTGCAGCCAAAAATGGCCAGTTTTGGCCCGTTTTTGGGCCGTTTTGGCCAGTTTTTGGCCTGTTCTTGCATTGCGCGGTGACCGTCGAGAGCGGAGCAAAACGTCAGCCATCTGCACCCTGGAACCCCCCGGGTGGCACAGGGCTGGATGGGGCTTTCGTATAGCAGGGACGGTGCTGCCTCTCGCTTCGCTCGCTGTCCGCCGCTCGCCGCTCGCTCGTGCAGCCAAAAATGGCCAGTTTTGGCCCGTTTTTGGGCCGTTTTGGCCAGTTTTTGGCCTGTTCTTGCATTGCGCGGTGACCGTCGAGAGCGGAGCAAAACGTCAGCCATCTCAGCACCCTGGAACCCCCCGGGTGGCACAGGGCTGGATGGGGCTTTCGTATAGCAGGGACGGTGCTGCCTCTCGCTTCGCTCGCTGTCCGCCGCTCGCCGCTCGCTCGTGCAGCCAAAAATGGCCAGTTTTGGCCCGTTTTTGGGCCGTTTTGGCCAGTTTTTGGCCTGTTCTTGCATTGCGCGGTGACCGTCGAGAGCGGAGCAAAACGTCAGCCATCTCAGCACCCTGGAACCCCCCGGGTGGCACAGGGCTGGATGGGGCTTTCGTATAGCAGGGACGGTGCTGCCTCTCGCTTCGCTCGCTGTCCGCCGCTCGCCGCTCGCTCGTGCAGCCAAAAATGGCCAGTTTTGGCCCGTTTTTGGGCCGTTTTGGCCAGTTTTTGGCCTGTTCTTGCATTGCGCGGTGACCGTCGAGAGCGGAGCAAAACGTCAGCCATCTCAGCACCCTGGAACCCCCCGGGTGGCACAGGGCTGGATGGGGCTTTCGTATAGCAGGGACGGTGCTGCCTCTCGCTTCGCTCGCTGTCCGCCGCTCGCCGCTCGCTCGTGCAGCCAAAAATGGCCAGTTTTGGCCCGTTTTTGGGCCGTTTTGGCCAGTTTTTGGCCTGTTCTTGCATTGCGCGGTGACCGTCGAGAGCGGAGCAAAATCGTCAGCCATCTCAGCACCCTGGAACCCCCCGGGTGGCACAGGGCTGGATGGGGCTTTCGTATAGCAGGGACGGTGCTGCCTCTCGCTTCGCTCGCTGTCCGCCGCTCGCCGCTCGCTCGTGCAGCCAAAAATGGCCAGTTTTGGCCCGTTTTTGGGCCGTTTTGGCCAGTTTTTGGCCTGTTCTTGCATTGCGCGGTGACCGTCGAGAGCGGAGCAAAACGTCAGCCATCTCAGCACCCTGGAACCCCCCGGGTGGCACAGGGCTGGATGGGGCTTTCGTATAGCAGGGACGGTGCTGCCTCTCGCTTCGCTCGCTGTCCGCCGCTCGCCGCTCGCTCGTGCAGCCAAAAATGGCCAGTTTTGGGCCCGTTTTTGGGCCGTTTTGGCCAGTTTTTGGCCTGTTTCTTGCATTGCGCGGTGACCGTCGAGAGCGGAGCAAAACGTCAGCCATCTCAGCACCCTGAACCCCCCGGGTGGCACAGGGCTGGATGGGGCTTTCGTATAGCAGGGACGGTGCTGCCTCTCGCTTCGCTCGCTGTCCGCCGCTCGCCGCTCGCTCGTGCAGCCAAAAATGGCCAGTTTTGGCCCGTTTTTTGGCCGTTTTGGCCAGTTTTTGGCCTGTTCTTGCATTGCGCGGTGACCGTCGAGAGCGGAGCAAAACGTCAGCCATCTCAGCACCCTGGAACCCCCCGGGTGGCACAGGCTGATGGGCTTTCGTATAGCAGGGACGGTGCTGCCTCTCGCTTTCGCTCGCTGTCCGCCGCTCGCCGCTCGCTCGTGCAGCCCAAAAATGGCCAGTTTTTGGCCCGTTTTTGGGCCGTTTTGGCCAGTTTTTGGCCTTTTCTTGCATTGCGCGGTGACCGTCGAGAGCGGAGCAAAACGTCAGCCATCTCAGCACCCTGACCCCCGGGTGGCACAGGGCTGGATGGGGCTTTCGTATAGCAGGGACGGTGCTGCCTCTCGCTTCGCTCGCTGTCCGCCGCTCGCCGCTCGCTCGCGCAGCCAAAAATGGCCAGTTTTGGCCCGTTTTTGGGCCGTTTTGGCCAGTTTTTGGCCTGTTCTTGCATTGCGCGGTGACCGTCGAGAGCGAGGCAAAACGTCAGCCATCTCAGCACCCTGGAACCCCCCGGGTGGCACAGGGCTGGATGGGGCTTTCGTATAGCAGGGACGGTGCTGCCTCTCGCTTCGCTCGCTGTCCGCCGCTCGCCGCTCGCTCGTGCAGCCAAAAATGGGCCAGTTTTGGCCCGTTTTTGGGCCGTTTTGGCCAGTTTTTGGCCTGTTCTTGCATTGCGCGGTGACCGTCGAGAGCGGAGCAAAAACGTCAGCCATCTCAGCACCCTGGAACCCCCCGGGTGGCACAGGGCTGATGGGGCTTTCGTATAGCAGGGACGGTGCTGCCTCTCGCTTCGCTCGCTGTCCGCCGCTCGCCGCTCGCTCGTGCAGCCAAAATGGCCAGTTTTGGCCCGTTTTTGGGCCGTTTTGGCCAGTTTTTGGCCTGTTCTTGCATTGCGCGGTGACCGTCGAGAGCGGAGCAAAACGTCAGCCATCTCAGCACCCTGGAACCCCCCGGGTGGCACAGGGCTGGATGGGGCTTTCGTATAGCAGGGACGGTGCTGCCTCTCGCTTCGCTCGCTGTCCGCCGCTCGCCGCTCGCTCGTGCAGCCAAAAATGGCCAGTTTTGGCCCGTTTTTGGGCCGTTTTGGCCAGTTTTTGGCCTGGTCTTGCATTGCGCGGTGACCGTCGAGAGCGGAGCAAAACGTCAGCCATCTCAGCACCCTGGAACCCCCCGGGTGGCACAGGGCTGGATGGGGCTTTCGTATAGCAGGGACGGTGCTGCCTCTCGCTTCGCTCGCTGTCCGCCGCTCGCCGCTCGCTCGGCGCAGGCCAAAAATGGCCAGTTTTGGCCCGTTTTTGGGCCGTTTTGGCCAGTTTTTGGCCTGTTCCTTGCATTGCGCGGTGACCGTCGAGAGCGGAGCAAAACGTTCAGCCATCTCAGCACCCTGGAACCCCCCGGGTGGCACAGGGCTGGATGGGGCTTTCGTATAGCAGGGACGGTGCTGCTCTCGCTTCGCTCGCTGTCCGCCGCTCGCCGCTCGCTCGTGCAGCCAAAAATGGCCAGTTTTGGCCCGTTTTTGGGCCGTTTTGGCCAGTTTTTGGCCTGTTCTTGCATTGCGCGGTGACCGTCGAGAGCGGAGCAAAACGTCAGCCATCTCAGCACCCTGGAACCCCCCGGGTGGCACAGGGCTGGATGGGGCTTTCGTATAGCAGGGACGGTTGCTTGCCTCTCGCTTCGCTCGCTGTCCGCCGCTCGCCGCTCGCTCGTGCAGCCAAAAATGGCCAGTTTTGGCCCGTTTTTGGGCCGTTTTGGCCAGTTTTTGGCCTGTTCTTGCATTGCGCGGTGACCGTCGAGAGCGGAGCAAAACGTCAGCCATCTCAGCACCCTGAACCCCCCGGGTGGCACAGGGCTGGATGGGGCTTTCGTATAGCAGGGACGTGCTGCCTCTCGCTTCGCTCGCTGTCCGCCGCTCGCCGCTCGCTCGTGCAGCCAAAAATGGCCAGTTTTGGCCCGTTTTTTGGGCCGTTTGGCCAGTTTTGGCCAGTTCTTGCATTGCGCGGTGACCGTCGAGAGCGGAGCAAAACGTCAGCCATCTCAGCACCCTGGAAACCCCCCTGGTGGGCACAGGGCTGGATGGGGCTTTCGTATAGCAGGACGGTGCTGCCTCTCGCTTCGCTCGCTGTCCGCCGCTCGCCGCCTCGCTCGCGCAGCCAAAAATGGCCAGTTTGGCCCGTTTTTGGCCGTTTTGGCCAGTTTTTGGCCTGTTCTTGCATTGCGCGGTGACCGTCGAGAGCGGAGCAAAACGTCAGCCATCTCAGCACCCTGGAACCCCCCGGGTGGCACAGGGCTGGATGGGGCTTTCGTATAGCAGGGACGGTGCTGCCTCTCGCTTCGCTCGCTGTCCGCCGCTCGCCGCTCGCCGCAGCCAAAAATGGCCAGT
>NW_027020316.1:37500-43937 GCF_036884655.1 Musa acuminata AAA Group
GTTTTTGGGCCGTTTTGGCCAGTTTTTGGCCTGTTCTTGCATTGCGCGGTGACCGTCGAGAGCGGAGCAAAACGTCAGCCATCTCAGCCCCTGGAACCCCCCGGGTGGCACAGGGCTGGATGGGGCTTTCGTATAGCAGGGACGGTGCTGCCTCTCGCTCTCGCTCGCTGTCCGCCGCTCGCCGCTCGCTCGTGCAGCCAAAAATGGCCAGTTTTGGCCCGTTTTTGGGCCGTTTTGGCCAGTTTTTGGCCTGTTCTTGCATTGCGCGGTGACCGTCGAGAGCGGAGCAAAACGTCAGCCATCTCAGCACCCTGGAACCCCCCGGGTGGCACAGGGCTGGATGGGGCTTTCGTATAGCAGGGACGGTGCTGCCTCTCGCTTCGCTCGCTGTCCGCCGCTCGCCGCTCGCTCGTGCAGCCAAAAATGGCCAGTTTTTGGCCCGTTTTTGGGCCGTTTTGGCCAGTTTTTGGCCTGTTCTTGCATTGCGGCGGTGACCGTCGAGAGCGGAGCAAAACGTCAGCCATCTCAGCACCCTGGAACCCCCCGGGTGGCACAGGGCTGGATGGGGCTTTCGTATAGCAGGGACGGTGCTGCCTCTCGCTTCGCTCGCTGTCCGCCGCTCGCCGCTCGCTCGTGCAGCCAAAAATGGCCAGTTTTGGCCCGTTTTTGGGCCGTTTTGGCCAGTTTTTGGCCTGTTCTTGCATTGCGCGGTGACCGTCGAGAGCGGAGCAAAACGTCAGCCATCTCAGCACCCTGGAACCCCCCGGGTGGCACAGGGCTGGATGGGGCTTTCGTATAGCAGGGACGGTGCTGCCTCTCGCTTCGCTCGCTGTCCGCCGCTCGCCGCTCGCTCGTGCAGCCAAAAATGGCCAGTTTTGGCCCGTTTTTGGGTCCGTTTTGGCCAGTTTTTGGCCTGTTCTTGCATTGCGCGGTGACCGTCGAGAGCGGAGCAAAACGTCAGCCATCTCAGCACCCTGGAAACCCCCCGGGTGGCACAGGGCTGGATGGGGCTTTCGTATAGCAGGGACGGTGCTGCCTCTCGCTTCGCTCGCTGTCCGCCGCTCGCCGCTCGCTCGTGCAGCCAAAAATGGCCAGTTTTGGCCCGTTTTTGGGCCGTTTTGGCCAGTTTTTGGCCTGTTCTTGCATTGCGCGGTGACCGTCGAGAGCGGAGCAAAACGTCAGCCATCTCAGCACCCTGGAACCCCCCGGGTGGCACAGGGCTGGATGGGGCTTTCGTATAGCAGGGACGGTGCTGCCTCTCGCTTCGCTCGCTGTCCGCCCGCTCGCCGCTCGCTCGTGCAGCCAAAAATGGCCAGTTTTGGCCCGTTTTTGGGCCGTTTTGGCCAGTTTTTGGCCTGTTCTTGCATTGCGCGGTGACCGTCGAGAGCGGAGCAAAACGTCAGCCATCTCAGCACCCTGGAACCCCCCGGGTGGCACAGGGCTGGATGGGGCTTTCGTATAGCAGGGACGGTGCTGCCTCTCGCTTCGCTCGCTGTCCGCCGCTCGCCGCTCGCTCGTGCAGCCAAAAATGGCCAGTTTTTGGCCCGTTTTTTGGGCCGTTTTGGCCAGTTTTTTGGCCTGTTCTTGCATTGCGCGGTGACCGTCGAGAGCGGAGCAAAACGTCAGCCATCTCAGCACCCTGGAACCCCCCGGGTGGCACAGGGCTGGATGGGGCTTTCGTATAGCAGGGACGGTGCTGCCTCTCGCTTCGCTCGCTGTCCGCCGCTCGTCCGCTCGCTCGTGCAGCCAAAAATGGCCAGTTTTGGCCCGTTTTTGGGCCGTTTTGGCCAGTTTTTGGCCTGTTCTTGCATTGCGCGGTGACCGTCGAGAGCGGAGCAAAACGTCAGCCATCTCAGCACCCTGGAACCCCCCGGGTGGCACAGGGCTGGATGGGGCTTTTCGTATAGCAGGGACGGTGCTGCCTTCTCGCTTCGCTCGCTGTCCGCCGCTCGCCGCTCGCTCGCGCAGCCAAAAATGGCCAGTTTTGGCCCGTTTTTGGGCCGTTTTGGCCAGTTTTTGGCCTGTTTCTTGCATTGCGCGGTGACCGTCGAGAGCGGAGCAAAACGTCAGCCATCTCAGCACCCTGGAACCCCCCGGGTGGCACAGGGCTGGATGGGGCTTTCGTATAGCAGGGACGGTGCTGCCTCTCGCTTCGCTCGCTGTCCGCCGCTCGCCGCTCGCTCGTGCAGCCAAAAATGGCCAGTTTTGGCCCGTTTTTGGGCCGTTTTGGCCAGTTTTTGGCCTGTTCTTGCATTGCGCGGTGACCGTCGAGAGCGGAGCAAAACGTCAGCCATCTCAGCACCCTGGAACCCCCGGGTGGCACAGGGCTGGATGGGGCTTTCGTATAGCAGGGACGGTGCTGCCTCTCGCTTCGCTCGCTGTCCGCCGCTCGCCGCTCGCTCGTGCAGCCAAAAATGGCCAGTTTTGGCCCGTTTTTGGGCCGTTTTGGCCAGTTTTTGGCCTGTTCTTGCATTGCGCGGTGACCGTCGAGAGCGGAGCAAAACGTCAGCCATCTCAGCACCCTGGAACCCCCCGGGTGGCACAGGGCTGGATGGGGCTTTCGTATAGCAGGGACGGTGCTGCCTCTCGCTTCGCTCGCTGTCCGCCGCTCGCCGCTCGCTCGTGCAGCCAAAAATGGCCAGTTTTGGCCCGTTTTTGGGCCGTTTTGGCCAGTTTTTGGCCTGTTCTTGCATTGCGCGGTGACCGTCGAGAGCGGAGCAAAACGTCAGCCATCTCAGCACCCTGGAACCCCCCGGGTGGCACAGGGCTGGATGGGGCTTTCGTATAGCAGGGACGTGCTGCCTCTCGCTTCGCTCGCTGTCCGCCGCTCGCCGCTCGCTCGCGCAGCCAAAAATGGCCAGTTTTGGCCCGTTTTTGGGCCGTTTTGGCCAGTTTTTGGCCTGTTCTTGCATTGCGCGGTGACCGTCGAGAGCGGAGCAAAACGTCAGCCATCTCAGCACCCTGGAACCCCCCGGGTGGCACAGGGCTGGATGGGGCTTTCGTATAGCAGGGACGGTGCTGCCTCTCGCTTCGCTCGCTGTCCGCCGCTCGCCGCTCGCTCGTGCAGCCAAAAATGGCCAGTTTTGGCCCGTTTTTGGGCCGTTTTGGCCAGTTTTTGGCCTGTTCTTGCATTGCGCGGTGACCGTCGAGAGCGGAGCAAAACGTCAGCCATCTCAGCACCCTGGAACCCCCCGGGTGGCACAGGGCTGGATGGGGCTTTCGTATAGCAGGGACGGTGCTGCCTCTCGCTTCGCTCGCTGTCCGCCGCTCGCCGCTCGCTCGTGCAGCCAAAAATGGCCAGTTTTGGCCCGTTTTTGGGCCGTTTTGGCCAGTTTTTTGGCCTGTTCTTGCATTGCGCGGTGACCGTCGAGAGCGGAGCAAAACGTCAGCCATCTCAGCACCCTGGAACCCCCCGGGTGGCACAGGGCTGGATGGGGCTTTCGTATAGCAGGGACGGTGCTGCCTCTCGCTTCGCTCGCTGTCCGCCGCTCGCCGCTCGCTCGTTGCAGCCAAAAATGGCCAGTTTTGGCCCGTTTTTGGGCCGTTTTGGCCAGTTTTTGGCCTGTTCTTGCATTGCGCGGTGACCGTCGAGAGCGGAGCAAAACGTCAGCCATCTCAGCACCCTGGAACCCCCCGGGTGGCACAGGGCTGGATGGGGCTTTCGTATAGCAGGGACGGTGCTGCCTCTCGCTTCGCTCGCTGTCCGCCGCTCGCCGCTCGCTCGCGCAGCCAAAAATGGCCAGTTTTGGCCCGTTTTTTGGGCCGTTTTGGCCAGTTTTTGGCCTGTTCTTGCATTGCGCGGTGAACCGTCGAGAGCGGAGCAAAACGTCAGCCATCTCAGCACCCTGGAACCCCCCGGGTGGCACAGGGCTGGATGGGGCTTTCGTATAGCAGGGACGGTGCTGCCTCTCGCTTCGCTCGCTGTCCGCCGCTCGCCGCTCGCGCAGCCAAAAATGGCCAAGTTTTGGCCCGTTTTTGGGCCGTTTTGGCCAGTTTTTGGCCTGTTCTTGCATTGCGCGGTGACCGTCGAGAGCGGAGCAAAACGTCAGCCATCTCAGCACCCTGGAACCCCCCGGGTGGCACAGGGCTGGATGGGGCTTTCGTATAGCAGGGACGGTGCTGCCTCTCGCTTCGCTCGCTGTTCGCCGCTCGCCGCTCGCTCGCGCAGCCAAAAATGGCCAGTTTTGGCCCGTTTTTGGGCTGTTTTGGCCAGTTTTTTGGCCTGTTCTTGCGTGGTGCGGTGACCGTCGTGAGCGGAGCAAAACGTCAGCCATCTCAGCACCCTGGAACCCCCCGGGTGGCACAGGGCTGGATGGGCTTTCGTATAGCAGGGACGGTGCTGCCCTCTCGCTTCGCTCGCTGTTCGCCGCTCGCCGCTCGCTCGCGCAGCCAAAAATGGCCAGTTTTGGCCCGTTTTTGGGCTGTTTTGGCCTGTTTTTGGGCTGTTCTTGTGTGGCGCGGTGACCGTCGTGAGCGGAGCAAAATGTCAGCCATCTCAGCACCCTGGAACCCCCCGGGTGGCACAGGGCTGGATGGGGCTTTCGTATAGCAGGGACGGTGCTGCCTCGCGCTTCGCTCGCTGTTCGCCGCTCTCCGCTCGCTCGCGCAGCAAAAAATGGCCAGTTTTGGCCCGTTTTTGGGCTGTTTTGGCCAGTTTTTGGCCTGTTCTTGCGTGCCGCGGCGACCGTCGTGAGCGGAGCAAAACGTCAGCCATCTCAGCACCCTGGAACCCCCCGGGTGGCACAGGCTGGATGGGGCTTTCGTATAGCAGGGGACGGTGCTGCCTCTCGCTTCGCTCGCTGTCCGCCGCTCGCTGCTCGCTCGCGCAGCCAAAAATGGCCAGTTTTGGCCCGTTTTGGGCTGTTTTGGCCTGTTTTTGGGCTGTTCTTGTGTGCCGCGGCGACCGTCGTGAGCGGAGCAAAATGTCAGCCATCTCAGCACCCTGGAACCCCCCGGGTGGCACAGGGCTGGATGGGGCTTTCGTATAGCAGGGACGGTGCTGCCTCTCGCTTCGCTCGCTGTCCGCCGCTCGCCGCTCGCTCGCGCAGCCAAAAATGGCCAGTTTTGGCCCGTTTTTGGGCCGTTTTGGCCAGTTTTTGGCCTGTTCTTGCGTTTGCGCGGTGACCGTCGAGAGCGGAGCAAAACGTCAGCCATCTCAGCACCCTGGAACCCCCCGGGTGGCACAGGGCTGGATGGGGCTTTCGTATAGCAGGGACGGTGCTGCCTCTCGCTTCGCTCGCTGTCCGCCGCTCGCCGCTCGCTCGCGCAGCCAAAAATGGCCAGTTTTGGCCCGTTTTTGGGCCGTTTTGGCCAGTTTTTGGCCTGTTCTTGCGTTGGCGCGGTGACCGTCGAGAGCGGAGCAAAACGTCAGCCATCTCAGCACCCTGGAACCCCCCGGGTGGCACAGGGCTGGATGGGGCTTTCGTATAGCAGGGACGGTGCTGCCTCTCGCTTCGCTCGCTGTCCGCCGCTCGCCGCTCGCTCGCGCAGCCAAAAATGGCCAGTTTTGGCCCGTTTTTGGGCCGTTTTGGCCAGTTTTTGGCCTGTTCTTGCTTTGCGCGGTGACCGTCGAGAGTGGAGCAAAACGTCAGCCATCTCAGCACCCTGGAACCCCCCAGGTGGCACAGGGCTGGATGGGGCTTTTGTATAGCAGGGATGGTGCTGCCTCTCGCTTCGCTCGCTGTCCGCATCTCGTCGCTTGCTCGCGCAGCCAAAAATGGCCTGTTTTGGCCCGTTTTTTGGGCTGTTTTGGCCTGTTTCTGGGCCATTTTTGCTTCGCTTGAAATCTTCTTCTTCCTTGTGTGGCCAATAATGCCTTGCTTTGTACTTCTTCGTGCACGGCGGTGTCTTGTCGTCGATTGCCTTGTTTGATCGGCCACTTGAGTCTTTGTTACTCGTGGTTGCCGACGGGCTGTCCGATGGGGTGACTGTGTCGGCATGTGAGCGGTGATAGATTTGTATGCCGCGGTGGGCTCCCTGCTATTGTGCAGTTGACCACCGACGTTGCAAGTCTCTTCAATGACACTCTGTTTGAACGAGATGCGTGTGTTGCCTGTACAATCTATCTAGTTCCTTTGGAAATAGACATTGTTTACCTCGCTTATCCACTTCTCATGTCCTATATGAATGAGAAGTGTCGATGTCCGTGCACCTTGTGTGTCCTCGAACGATGGCATATCTCAGACCTCTCGTCTCGAGTGGCTCCAGTGTTCACGTGAGTGCTCTTGGATGCAGTGGATAAGAATGTACCATGGGTCTTTGGACTCTTGGCACATGATTGGTTGGCTTTTCTTAGTCGCCCTTCGACGGATGACGGCCTTCCCATCGTTGCCCCCCTTTCCCTTGTGGTAATGGGTCGGCATGTTGGGCTTGGCGTCGTAGAGGACGTGCTACCTGGTTGATCCTGCCAGTAGTCATATGCTTGTCTCAAAGATTAA
>NW_027020317.1:5000-7500 GCF_036884655.1 Musa acuminata AAA Group
GCCCTGTGCCACCCGGGGGGTTCCAGGGTGCTGAGATGGCTGACGTTTTGCTCCGCTCTCGACGGTCACCGCGCAATGCAAGAACAGGCCAAAAACTGGCCAAAACGGCCCAAAAACGGGCCAAAACTGGCCATTTTTGGCTGCGCGAGCGAGCGGCGAGCGGCGGACAGCGAGCGAAGCGAGAGGCAGCACCGTCCCTGCTATACGAAAGCCCCATCCAGCCCTGTGCCACCCGGGGGGTTCCAGGGTGCTGAGATGGCTGACGTTTTGCTCCGCTCTCGACGGTCACCGCGCAATGCAAGAACAGGCCAAAAACTGGCCAAAACGGCCCAAAAACGGGCCAAAACTGGCCATTTTTGGCTGCACGAGCGAGCGGCGAGCGGCGGACAGCGAGCGAAGCGAGAGGCAGCACCGTCCCTGCTATACGAAAGCCCCATCCAGCCCTGTGCCACCCGGGGGGTTCCAGGGTGCTGAGATGGCTGACGTTTTGCTCCGCTCTCGACGGTCACCGCGCAATGCAAGAACAGGCCAAAAACTGGCCAAAACGGCCCAAAAACGGGCCAAAACTGGCCATTTTTGGCTGCACGAGCGAGCGGCGAGCGGCGGACAGCGAGCGAAGCGAGAGGCAGCACCGTCCCTGCTATACGAAAGCCCCATCCAGCCCTGTGCCACCCGGGGGGTTCCAGGGTGCTGAGATGGCTGACGTTTTGCTCCGCTCTCGACGGTCACCGCGCAATGCAAGAACAGGCCAAAAACTGGCCAAAACGGCCCAAAAACGGGCCAAAACTGGCCATTTTTGGCTGCACGAGCGAGCGGCGAGCGGCGGACAGCGAGCGAAGCGAGAGGCAGCACCGTCCCTGCTATACGAAAGCCCCATCCAGCCCTGTGCCACCCGGGGGGTTCCAGGGTGCTGAGATGGCTGACGTTTTGCTCCGCTCTCGACGGTCACCGCGCAATGCAAGAACAGGCCAAAAACTGGCCAAAACGGCCCAAAAACGGGCCAAAACTGGCCATTTTTGGCTGCGCGAGCGAGCGGCGAGCGGCGGACAGCGAGCGAAGCGAGAGGCAGCACCGTCCCTGCTATACGAAAGCCCCATCCAGCCCTGTGCCACCCGGGGGGTTCCAGGGTGCTGAGATGGCTGACGTTTTGCTCCGCTCTCGACGGTCACCGCGCAATGCAAGAACAGGCCAAAAACTGGCCAAAACGGCCCAAAAACGGGCCAAAACTGGCCATTTTTGGCTGCACGAGCGAGCGGCGAGCGGCGGACAGCGAGCGAAGCGAGAGGCAGCACCGTCCCTGCTATACGAAAGCCCCATCCAGCCCTGTGCCACCCGGGGGGTTCCAGGGTGCTGAGATGGCTGACGTTTTGCTCCGCTCTCGACGGTCACCGCGCAATGCAAGAACAGGCCAAAAACTGGCCAAAACGGCCCAAAAACGGGCCAAAACTGGCCATTTTTGGCTGCACGAGCGAGCGGCGAGCGGCGGACAGCGAGCGAAGCGAGAGGCAGCACCGTCCCTGCTATACGAAAGCCCCATCCAGCCCTGTGCCACCCGGGGGGTTCCAGGGTGCTGAGATGGCTGACGTTTTGCTCCGCTCTCGACGGTCACCGCGCAATGCAAGAACAGGCCAAAAACTGGCCAAAACGGCCCAAAAACGGGCCAAAACTGGCCATTTTTGGCTGCACGAGCGAGCGGCGAGCGGCGGACAGCGAGCGAAGCGAGAGGCAGCACCGTCCCTGCTATACGAAAGCCCCATCCAGCCCTGTGCCACCCGGGGGGTTCCAGGGTGCTGAGATGGCTGACGTTTTGCTCCGCTCTCGACGGTCACCGCGCAATGCAAGAACAGGCCAAAAACTGGCCAAAACGGCCCAAAAACGGGCCAAAACTGGCCATTTTTGGCTGCGCGAGCGAGCGGCGAGCGGCGGACAGCGAGCGAAGCGAGAGGCAGCACCGTCCCTGCTATACGAAAGCCCCATCCAGCCCTGTGCCACCCGGGGGGTTCCAGGGTGCTGAGATGGCTGACGTTTTGCTCCGCTCTCGACGGTCACCGCGCAATGCAAGAACAGGCCAAAAACTGGCCAAAACGGCCCAAAAACGGGCCAAAACTGGCCATTTTTGGCTGCACGAGCGAGCGGCGAGCGGCGGACAGCGAGCGAAGCGAGAGGCAGCACCGTCCCTGCTATACGAAAGCCCCATCCAGCCCTGTGCCACCCGGGGGGTTCCAGGGTGCTGAGATGGCTGACGTTTTGCTCCGCTCTCGACGGTCACCGCGCAATGCAAGAACAGGCCAAAAACTGGCCAAAACGGCCCAAAAACGGGCCAAAACTGGCCATTTTTGGCTGCACGAGCGAGCGGCGAGCGGCGGACAGCGAGCGAAGCGAGAGGCAGCACCGTCCCTGCTATACGAAAGCCCCATCCAGCCCTGTGCCACCCGGGGGGTTCCAGGGTGCTGAGATGGCTGACGTTTTGCTCCGCTCTCGACGGTCACCGCGCAATGCA
>NW_027020317.1:20000-22500 GCF_036884655.1 Musa acuminata AAA Group
GCGAAGCGAGAGGCAGCACCGTCCCTGCTATACGAAAGCCCCATCCAGCCCTGTGCCACCCGGGGGGTTCCAGGGTGCTGAGATGGCTGACGTTTTGCTCCGCTCTCGACGGTCACCGCGCAATGCAAGAACAGGCCAAAAACTGGCCAAAACGGCCCAAAAACGGGCCAAAACTGGCCATTTTTGGCTGCACGAGCGAGCGGCGAGCGGCGGACAGCGAGCGAAGCGAGAGGCAGCACCGTCCCTGCTATACGAAAGCCCCATCCAGCCCTGTGCCACCCGGGGGGTTCCAGGGTGCTGAGATGGCTGACGTTTTGCTCCGCTCTCGACGGTCACCGCGCAATGCAAGAACAGGCCAAAAACTGGCCAAAACGGCCCAAAAACGGGCCAAAACTGGCCATTTTTGGCTGCACGAGCGAGCGGCGAGCGGCGGACAGCGAGCGAAGCGAGAGGCAGCACCGTCCCTGCTATACGAAAGCCCCATCCAGCCCTGTGCCACCCGGGGGGTTCCAGGGTGCTGAGATGGCTGACGTTTTGCTCCGCTCTCGACGGTCACCGCGCAATGCAAGAACAGGCCAAAAACTGGCCAAAACGGCCCAAAAACGGGCCAAAACTGGCCATTTTTGGCTGCACGAGCGAGCGGCGAGCGGCGGACAGCGAGCGAAGCGAGAGGCAGCACCGTCCCTGCTATACGAAAGCCCCATCCAGCCCTGTGCCACCCGGGGGGTTCCAGGGTGCTGAGATGGCTGACGTTTTGCTCCGCTCTCGACGGTCACCGCGCAATGCAAGAACAGGCCAAAAACTGGCCAAAACGGCCCAAAAACGGGCCAAAACTGGCCATTTTTGGCTGCGCGAGCGAGCGGCGAGCGGCGGACAGCGAGCGAAGCGAGAGGCAGCACCGTCCCTGCTATACGAAAGCCCCATCCAGCCCTGTGCCACCCGGGGGGTTCCAGGGTGCTGAGATGGCTGACGTTTTGCTCCGCTCTCGACGGTCACCGCGCAATGCAAGAACAGGCCAAAAACTGGCCAAAACGGCCCAAAAACGGGCCAAAACTGGCCATTTTTGGCTGCACGAGCGAGCGGCGAGCGGCGGACAGCGAGCGAAGCGAGAGGCAGCACCGTCCCTGCTATACGAAAGCCCCATCCAGCCCTGTGCCACCCGGGGGGTTCCAGGGTGCTGAGATGGCTGACGTTTTGCTCCGCTCTCGACGGTCACCGCGCAATGCAAGAACAGGCCAAAAACTGGCCAAAACGGCCCAAAAACGGGCCAAAACTGGCCATTTTTGGCTGCGCGAGCGAGCGGCGAGCGGCGGACAGCGAGCGAAGCGAGAGGCAGCACCGTCCCTGCTATACGAAAGCCCCATCCAGCCCTGTGCCACCCGGGGGGTTCCAGGGTGCTGAGATGGCTGACGTTTTGCTCCGCTCTCGACGGTCACCGCGCAATGCAAGAACAGGCCAAAAACTGGCCAAAACGGCCCAAAAACGGGCCAAAACTGGCCATTTTTGGCTGCACGAGCGAGCGGCGAGCGGCGGACAGCGAGCGAAGCGAGAGGCAGCACCGTCCCTGCTATACGAAAGCCCCATCCAGCCCTGTGCCACCCGGGGGGTTCCAGGGTGCTGAGATGGCTGACGTTTTGCTCCGCTCTCGACGGTCACCGCGCAATGCAAGAACAGGCCAAAAACTGGCCAAAACGGCCCAAAAACGGGCCAAAACTGGCCATTTTTGGCTGCACGAGCGAGCGGCGAGCGGCGGACAGCGAGCGAAGCGAGAGGCAGCACCGTCCCTGCTATACGAAAGCCCCATCCAGCCCTGTGCCACCCGGGGGGTTCCAGGGTGCTGAGATGGCTGACGTTTTGCTCCGCTCTCGACGGTCACCGCGCAATGCAAGAACAGGCCAAAAACTGGCCAAAACGGCCCAAAAACGGGCCAAAACTGGCCATTTTTGGCTGCACGAGCGAGCGGCGAGCGGCGGACAGCGAGCGAAGCGAGAGGCAGCACCGTCCCTGCTATACGAAAGCCCCATCCAGCCCTGTGCCACCCGGGGGGTTCCAGGGTGCTGAGATGGCTGACGTTTTGCTCCGCTCTCGACGGTCACCGCGCAATGCAAGAACAGGCCAAAAACTGGCCAAAACGGCCCAAAAACGGGCCAAAACTGGCCATTTTTGGCTGCACGAGCGAGCGGCGAGCGGCGGACAGCGAGCGAAGCGAGAGGCAGCACCGTCCCTGCTATACGAAAGCCCCATCCAGCCCTGTGCCACCCGGGGGGTTCCAGGGTGCTGAGATGGCTGACGTTTTGCTCCGCTCTCGACGGTCACCGCGCAATGCAAGAACAGGCCAAAAACTGGCCAAAACGGCCCAAAAACGGGCCAAAACTGGCCATTTTTGGCTGCACGAGCGAGCGGCGAGCGGCGGACAGCGAGCGAAGCGAGAGGCAGCACCGTCCCTGCTATACGAAAGCCCCATCCAGCCCTGTGCCACCCGGGGGGTTCCAGGGTGCTG
>NW_027020317.1:32500-37500 GCF_036884655.1 Musa acuminata AAA Group
GACGTTTTGCTCCGCTCACGACGGTCGCCGCGGCACGCAAGAACAGGCCAAAAACTGGCCAAAACAGCCCAAAAACGGGCCAAAACTGGCCATTTTTTGCTGCGCGAGCGAGCGGAGAGCGGCGAACAGCGAGCGAAGCGCGAGGCAGCACCGTCCCTGCTATACGAAAGCCCCATCCAGCCCTGTGCCACCCGGGGGGTTCCAGGGTGCTGAGATGGCTGACATTTTGCTCCGCTCACGACGGTCACCGCGCCACACAAGAACAGCCCAAAAACAGGCCAAAACAGCCCAAAAACGGGCCAAAACTGGCCATTTTTGGCTGCGCGAGCGAGCGGCGAGCGGCGAACAGCGAGCGAAGCGAGAGGCAGCACCGTCCCTGCTATACGAAAGCCCCATCCAGCCCTGTGCCACCCGGGGGGTTCCAGGGTGCTGAGATGGCTGACGTTTTGCTCCGCTCACGACGGTCACCGCACCACGCAAGAACAGGCCAAAAACTGGCCAAAACAGCCCAAAAACGGGCCAAAACTGGCCATTTTTGGCTGCGCGAGCGAGCGGCGAGCGGCGAACAGCGAGCGAAGCGAGAGGCAGCACCGTCCCTGCTATACGAAAGCCCCATCCAGCCCTGTGCCACCCGGGGGGTTCCAGGGTGCTGAGATGGCTGACGTTTTGCTCCGCTCTCGACGGTCACCGCGCAATGCAAGAACAGGCCAAAAACTGGCCAAAACGGCCCAAAAACGGGCCAAAACTGGCCATTTTTGGCTGCGCGAGCGGCGAGCGGCGGACAGCGAGCGAAGCGAGAGGCAGCACCGTCCCTGCTATACGAAAGCCCCATCCAGCCCTGTGCCACCCGGGGGGTTCCAGGGTGCTGAATGGCTGACGTTTTGCTCCGCTCTCGACGGTCACCGCGCAATGCAAGAACAGGCCAAAAACTGGCCAAAACGGCCCAAAAACGGGCCAAAACTGGCCATTTTTGGCTGCGCGAGCGAGCGGCGAGCGGCGGACAGCGAGCGAAGCGAGAGGCAGCACCGTCCCTGCTATACGAAAGCCCCATCCAGCCCTGTGCCACCCGGGGGGTTCCAGGGTGCTGAGATGGCTGACGTTTTGCTCCGCTCTCGACGGTCACCGCGCAATGCAAGAACAGGCCAAAAACTGGCCAAAACGGCCCAAAAACGGGCCAAAACTGGCCATTTTTGGCTGCACGAGCGAGCGGCGAGCGGCGGACAGCGAGCGAAGCGAGAGGCAGCACCGTCCCTGCTATACGAAAGCCCCATCCAGCCCTGTGCCACCCGGGGGGTTCCAGGGTGCTGAGATGGCTGACGTTTTGCTCCGCTCTCGACGGTCACCGCGCAATGCAAGAACAGGCCAAAAACTGGCCAAAACGGCCCAAAAACGGGCCAAAACTGGCCATTTTTGGCTGCACGAGCGAGCGGCGAGCGGCGGACAGCGAGCGAAGCGAGAGGCAGCACCGTCCCTGCTATACGAAAGCCCCATCCAGCCCTGTGCCACCCGGGGGGTTCCAGGGTGCTGAGATGGCTGACGTTTTGCTCCGCTCTCGACGGTCACCGCGCAATGCAAGAACAGGCCAAAAACTGGCCAAAACGGCCCAAAAACGGGCCAAAACTGGCCATTTTTGGCTGCACGAGCGAGCGGCGAGCGGCGGACAGCGAGCGAAGCGAGAGGCAGCACCGTCCCTGCTATACGAAAGCCCCATCCAGCCCTGTGCCACCCGGGGGGTTCCAGGGTGCTGAGATGGCTGACGTTTTGCTCCGCTCTCGACGGTCACCGCGCAATGCAAGAACAGGCCAAAAACTGGCCAAAACGGCCCAAAAACGGGCCAAAACTGGCCATTTTTGGCTGCGCGAGCGAGCGGCGAGCGGCGGACAGCGAGCGAAGCGAGAGGCAGCACCGTCCCTGCTATACGAAAGCCCCATCCAGCCCTGTGCCACCCGGGGGGTTCCAGGGTGCTGAGATGGCTGACGTTTTGCTCCGCTCTCGACGGTCACCGCGCAATGCAAGAACAGGCCAAAAACTGGCCAAAACGGCCCAAAAACGGGCCAAAACTGGCCATTTTTGGCTGCACGAGCGAGCGGCGAGCGGCGGACAGCGAGCGAAGCGAGAGGCAGCACCGTCCCTGCTATACGAAAGCCCCATCCAGCCCTGTGCCACCCGGGGGGTTCCAGGGTGCTGAGATGGCTGACGTTTTGCTCCGCTCTCGACGGTCACCGCGCAATGCAAGAACAGGCCAAAAACTGGCCAAAACGGCCCAAAAACGGGCCAAAACTGGCCATTTTTGGCTGCACGAGCGAGCGGCGAGCGGCGGACAGCGAGCGAAGCGAGAGGCAGCACCGTCCCTGCTATACGAAAGCCCCATCCAGCCCTGTGCCACCCGGGGGGTTCCAGGGTGCTGAGATGGCTGACGTTTTGCTCCGCTCTCGACGGTCACCGCGCAATGCAAGAACAGGCCAAAAACTGGCCAAAACGGCCCAAAAACGGGCCAAAACTGGCCATTTTTGGCTGCACGAGCGAGCGGCGAGCGGCGGACAGCGAGCGAAGCGAGAGGCAGCACCGTCCCTGCTATACGAAAGCCCCATCCAGCCCTGTGCCACCCGGGGGGTTCCAGGGTGCTGAGATGGCTGACGTTTTGCTCCGCTCTCGACGGTCACCGCGCAATGCAAGAACAGGCCAAAAACTGGCCAAAACGGCCCAAAAACGGGCCAAAACTGGCCATTTTTGGCTGCGCGAGCGAGCGGCGAGCGGCGGACAGCGAGCGAAGCGAGAGGCAGCACCGTCCCTGCTATACGAAAGCCCCATCCAGCCCTGTGCCACCCGGGGGGTTCCAGGGTGCTGAGATGGCTGACGTTTTGCTCCGCTCTCGACGGTCACCGCGCAATGCAAGAACAGGCCAAAAACTGGCCAAAACGGCCCAAAAACGGGCCAAAACTGGCCATTTTTGGCTGCACGAGCGAGCGGCGAGCGGCGGACAGCGAGCGAAGCGAGAGGCAGCACCGTCCCTGCTATACGAAAGCCCCATCCAGCCCTGTGCCACCCGGGGGGTTCCAGGGTGCTGAGATGGCTGACGTTTTGCTCCGCTCTCGACGGTCACCGCGCAATGCAAGAACAGGCCAAAAACTGGCCAAAACGGCCCAAAAACGGGCCAAAACTGGCCATTTTTGGCTGCACGAGCGAGCGGCGAGCGGCGGACAGCGAGCGAAGCGAGAGGCAGCACCGTCCCTGCTATACGAAAGCCCCATCCAGCCCTGTGCCACCCGGGGGGTTCCAGGGTGCTGAGATGGCTGACGTTTTGCTCCGCTCTCGACGGTCACCGCGCAATGCAAGAACAGGCCAAAAACTGGCCAAAACGGCCCAAAAACGGGCCAAAACTGGCCATTTTTGGCTGCACGAGCGAGCGGCGAGCGGCGGACAGCGAGCGAAGCGAGAGGCAGCACCGTCCCTGCTATACGAAAGCCCCATCCAGCCCTGTGCCACCCGGGGGGTTCCAGGGTGCTGAGATGGCTGACGTTTTGCTCCGCTCTCGACGGTCACCGCGCAATGCAAGAACAGGCCAAAAACTGGCCAAAACGGCCCAAAAACGGGCCAAAACTGGCCATTTTTGGCTGCGCGAGCGAGCGGCGAGCGGCGGACAGCGAGCGAAGCGAGAGGCAGCACCGTCCCTGCTATACGAAAGCCCCATCCAGCCCTGTGCCACCCGGGGGGTTCCAGGGTGCTGAGATGGCTGACGTTTTGCTCCGCTCTCGACGGTCACCGCGCAATGCAAGAACAGGCCAAAAACTGGCCAAAACGGCCCAAAAACGGGCCAAAACTGGCCATTTTTGGCTGCACGAGCGAGCGGCGAGCGGCGGACAGCGAGCGAAGCGAGAGGCAGCACCGTCCCTGCTATACGAAAGCCCCATCCAGCCCTGTGCCACCCGGGGGGTTCCAGGGTGCTGAGATGGCTGACGTTTTGCTCCGCTCTCGACGGTCACCGCGCAATGCAAGAACAGGCCAAAAACTGGCCAAAACGGCCCAAAAACGGGCCAAAACTGGCCATTTTTGGCTGCACGAGCGAGCGGCGAGCGGCGGACAGCGAGCGAAGCGAGAGGCAGCACCGTCCCTGCTATACGAAAGCCCCATCCAGCCCTGTGCCACCCGGGGGGTTCCAGGGTGCTGAGATGGCTGACGTTTTGCTCCGCTCTCGACGGTCACCGCGCAATGCAAGAACAGGCCAAAAACTGGCCAAAACGGCCCAAAAACGGGCCAAAACTGGCCATTTTTGGCTGCACGAGCGAGCGGCGAGCGGCGGACAGCGAGCGAAGCGAGAGGCAGCACCGTCCCTGCTATACGAAAGCCCCATCCAGCCCTGTGCCACCCGGGGGGTTCCAGGGTGCTGAGATGGCTGACGTTTTGCTCCGCTCTCGACGGTCACCGCGCAATGCAAGAACAGGCCAAAAACTGGCCAAAACGGCCCAAAAACGGGCCAAAACTGGCCATTTTTGGCTGCACGAGCGAGCGGCGAGCGGCGGACAGCGAGCGAAGCGAGAGGCAGCACCGTCCCTGCTATACGAAAGCCCCATCCAGCCCTGTGCCACCCGGGGGGTTCCAGGGTGCTGAGATGGCTGACGTTTTGCTCCGCTCTCGACGGTCACCGCGCAATGCAAGAACAGGCCAAAAACTGGCCAAAACGGCCCAAAAACGGGCCAAAACTGGCCATTTTTGGCTGCACGAGCGAGCGGCGAGCGGCGGACAGCGAGCGAAGCGAGAGGCAGCACCGTCCCTGCTATACGAAAGCCCCATCCAGCCCTGTGCCACCCGGGGGGTTCCAGGGTGCTGAGATGGCTGACGTTTTGCTCCGCTCTCGACGGTCACCGCGCAATGCAAGAACAGGCCAAAAACTGGCCAAAACGGCCCAAAAACGGGCCAAAACTGGCCATTTTTGGCTGCACGAGCGAGCGGCGAGCGGCGGACAGCGAGCGAAGCGAGAGGCAGCACCGTCCCTGCTATAC
>NW_027020318.1:5000-10000 GCF_036884655.1 Musa acuminata AAA Group
GGCCTGTTTTTGGTCTGTTCTGGCGTGGCGCGGTGACCGTCGTGAGCGGAGCAAAACGTCAGCCATCTCAGCACCTTGGAACCCCCCGGGTGGCACAGGGCTGGATGGGGCTTTCGTATAGCAGGGACGGTGCTGCCTCACGCTTCGCTCGCTGTTCGCCGCTCGCCGCTCGCTCGCGCAACCTAAAATGGCCAGTTTTGGCCCGTTTTTGGGCTGTTTTGGCCTGTTTTTGGTCCGTTCTTGCGTGGCACGGCGACCGTCGTGAGCGGAGCAAAACGTCAGCCATCTCAGCACCCTGGAACCCCCCGGGTGGCACAGGGCTGGATGGGGCTTTCGTATAGCAGGGACGGTGCTGCCTCTCGCTTCGCTCGCTGTTCGCCGCTCACCGCTCGCTCGCTCAGCCAAAAATGGCCAGTTTTGGCCCGTTTTTGGGCTGTTTTGGCCTGTTTTTGGTCCGTTCTTGCATGGCGCGGTGACCGTCGTGAGCGGAGCAAAACGTCAGCCATCTCAGCACCCTGGAACCCCCCGGGTGGCACAGGGCTGGATGGGGCTTTCGTATAGCAGGGACGGTGCTGCCTCACGCTTCGCTCGCTGTTCGCCGCTCGCCGCTCGCTCGCGCAGCCAAAAATGACCAGTTTTGGCCCGTTTTTGGGCTGTTTTGGCCTGTTTATGGTCCGTTCTTGCGTGGTGCGGTGACCGTCGTGAGCGGAGCAAAACGTCAGCCATCTCAGCACCCTGGAACCCCCCGGGTGGCACAGGGCTGGATGGGGCTTTCGTATATAGCAGGGACGGTGCTGCCTCTCGCTTCGCTCGCTGTCCGCCGCTCGCCGCTCGCTCGCGCAGCCAAAAATGGCCAGTTTTGGCCCGTTTTTGGGCCGTTTTGGCCAGTTTTTGGCCTGTTCTTGCATTGCGCGGTGACCGTCGAGAGCGGAGCAAAACGTCAGCCATCTCAGCACCCTGGAACCCCCCGGGTGGCACAGGGCTGGATGGGGCTTTCGTATAGCAGGGACGGTGCTGCCTCTCGCTTCGCTCGCTGTCCGCCGCTCGCCGCTCGCTCGTGCAGCCAAAAATGGCCAGTTTTGGCCCGTTTTTGGGCCGTTTTGGCCAGTTTTTGGCCTGTTCTTGCATTGCGCGGTGACCGTCGAGAGCGGAGCAAAACGTCAGCCATCTCAGCACCCTGGAACCCCCCGGGTGGCACAGGGCTGGATGGGGCTTTCGTATAGCAGGGACGGTGCTGCCTCTCGCTTCGCTCGCTGTCCGCCGCTCGCCGCTCGCTCGTGCAGCCAAAAATGGCCAGTTTTGGCCCGTTTTTGGGCCGTTTTGGCCAGTTTTTGGCCTGTTCTTGCATTGCGCGGTGACCGTCGAGAGCGGAGCAAAACGTCAGCCATCTCAGCACCCTGGAACCCCCCGGGTGGCACAGGGCTGGATGGGGCTTTCGTATAGCAGGGACGGTGCTGCCTCTCGCTTCGCTCGCTGTCCGCCGCTCGCCGCTCGCTCGTGCAGCCAAAAATGGCCAGTTTTGGCCCGTTTTTGGGCCGTTTTGGCCAGTTTTTGGCCTGTTCTTGCATTGCGCGGTGACCGTCGAGAGCGGAGCAAAACGTCAGCCATCTCAGCACCCTGGAACCCCCCGGGTGGCACAGGGCTGGATGGGGCTTTCGTATAGCAGGGACGGTGCTGCCTCTCGCTTCGCTCGCTGTCCGCCGCTCGCCGCTCGCTCGTGCAGCCAAAAATGGCCAGTTTTGGCCCGTTTTTGGGCCGTTTTGGCCAGTTTTTGGCCTGTTCTTGCATTGCGCGGTGACCGTCGAGAGCGGAGCAAAACGTCAGCCATCTCAGCACCCTGGAACCCCCGGGTGGCACAGGGCTGGATGGGGCTTTCGTATAGCAGGGACGGTGCTGCCTCTCGCTTCGCTCGCTGTCCGCCGCTCGCCGCTCGCTCGTGCAGCCAAAAATGGCCAGTTTTGGCCCGTTTTTGGGCCGTTTTGGCCAGTTTTTGGCCTGTTCTTGCATTGCGCGGTGACCGTCGAGAGCGGAGCAAAACGTCAGCCATCTCAGCACCCTGGAACCCCCCGGGTGGCACAGGGCTGGATGGGGCTTTCGTATAGCAGGGACGGTGCTGCCTCTCGCTTCGCTCGCTGTCCGCCGCTCGCCGCTCGCTCGTGCAGCCAAAAATGGCCAGTTTTGGCCCGTTTTTGGGCCGTTTTGGCCAGTTTTTGGCCTGTTCTTGCATTGCGCGGTGACCGTCGAGAGCGGAGCAAAACGTCAGCCATCTCAGCACCCTGGAACCCCCCGGGTGGCACAGGGCTGGATGGGGCTTTCGTATAGCAGGGACGGTGCTGCCTCTCGCTTCGCTCGCTGTCCGCCGCTCGCCGCTCGCTCGTGCAGCCAAAAATGGCCAGTTTTGGCCCGTTTTTGGGCCGTTTTGGCCAGTTTTTGGCCTGTTCTTGCATTGCGCGGTGACCGTCGAGAGCGGAGCAAAACGTCAGCCATCTCAGCACCCTGGAACCCCCCGGGTGGCACAGGGCTGGATGGGGCTTTCGTATAGCAGGGACGGTGCTGCCTCTCGCTTCGCTCGCTGTCCGCCGCTCGCCGCTCGCTCGTGCAGCCAAAAATGGCCAGTTTTGGCCCGTTTTTGGGCCGTTTTGGCCAGTTTTTGGCCTGTTCTTGCATTGCGCGGTGACCGTCGAGAGCGGAGCAAAACGTCAGCCATCTCAGCACCCTGGAACCCCCCGGGTGGCACAGGGCTGGATGGGGCTTTCGTATAGCAGGGACGGTGCTGCCTCTCGCTTCGCTCGCTGTCCGCCGCTCGCCGCTCGCTCGCGCAGCCAAAAATGGCCAGTTTTGGCCCGTTTTTGGGCCGTTTTGGCCAGTTTTTGGCCTGTTCTTGCATTGCGCGGTGACCGTCGAGAGCGGAGCAAAACGTCAGCCATCTCAGCACCCTGGAACCCCCCGGGTGGCACAGGGCTGGATGGGGCTTTCGTATAGCAGGGACGGTGCTGCCTCTCGCTTCGCTCGCTGTCCGCCGCTCGCCGCTCGCTCGTGCAGCCAAAAATGGCCAGTTTTGGCCCGTTTTTGGGCCGTTTTGGCCAGTTTTTGGCCTGTTCTTGCATTGCGCGGTGACCGTCGAGAGCGGAGCAAAACGTCAGCCATCTCAGCACCCTGGAACCCCCCGGGTGGCACAGGGCTGGATGGGGCTTTCGTATAGCAGGGACGGTGCTGCCTCTCGCTTCGCTCGCTGTCCGCCGCTCGCCGCTCGCTCGTGCAGCCAAAAATGGCCAGTTTTGGCCCGTTTTTGGGCCGTTTTGGCCAGTTTTTGGCCTGTTCTTGCATTGCGCGGTGACCGTCGAGAGCGGAGCAAAACGTCAGCCATCTCAGCACCCTGGAACCCCCCGGGTGGCACAGGGCTGGATGGGGCTTTCGTATAGCAGGGACGGTGCTGCCTCTCGCTTCGCTCGCTGTCCGCCGCTCGCCGCTCGCTCGTGCAGCCAAAAATGGCCAGTTTTGGCCCGTTTTTGGGCCGTTTTGGCCAGTTTTTGGCCTGTTCTTGCATTGCGCGGTGACCGTCGAGAGCGGAGCAAAACGTCAGCCATCTCAGCACCCTGGAACCCCCCGGGTGGCACAGGGCTGGATGGGGCTTTCGTATAGCAGGGACGGTGCTGCCTCTCGCTTCGCTCGCTGTCCGCCGCTCGCCGCTCGCTCGCGCAGCCAAAAATGGCCAGTTTTGGCCCGTTTTTGGGCCGTTTTGGCCAGTTTTTGGCCTGTTCTTGCATTGCGCGGTGACCGTCGAGAGCGGAGCAAAACGTCAGCCATCTCAGCACCCTGGAACCCCCCGGGTGGCACAGGGCTGGATGGGGCTTTCGTATAGCAGGGACGGTGCTGCCTCTCGCTTCGCTCGCTGTCCGCCGCTCGCCGCTCGCTCGTGCAGCCAAAAATGGCCAGTTTTGGCCCGTTTTTGGGCCGTTTTGGCCAGTTTTTGGCCTGTTCTTGCATTGCGCGGTGACCGTCGAGAGCGGAGCAAAACGTCAGCCATCTCAGCACCCTGGAACCCCCCGGGTGGCACAGGGCTGGATGGGGCTTTCGTATAGCAGGGACGGTGCTGCCTCTCGCTTCGCTCGCTGTCCGCCGCTCGCCGCTCGCTCGTGCAGCCAAAAATGGCCAGTTTTGGCCCGTTTTTGGGCCGTTTTGGCCAGTTTTTGGCCTGTTCTTGCATTGCGCGGTGACCGTCGAGAGCGGAGCAAAACGTCAGCCATCTCAGCACCCTGGAACCCCCCGGGTGGCACAGGGCTGGATGGGGCTTTCGTATAGCAGGGACGGTGCTGCCTCTCGCTTCGCTCGCTGTCCGCCGCTCGCCGCTCGCTCGTGCAGCCAAAAATGGCCAGTTTTGGCCCGTTTTTGGGCCGTTTTGGCCAGTTTTTGGCCTGTTCTTGCATTGCGCGGTGACCGTCGAGAGCGGAGCAAAACGTCAGCCATCTCAGCACCCTGGAACCCCCCGGGTGGCACAGGGCTGGATGGGGCTTTCGTATAGCAGGGACGGTGCTGCCTCTCGCTTCGCTCGCTGTCCGCCGCTCGCCGCTCGCTCGCGCAGCCAAAAATGGCCAGTTTTGGCCCGTTTTTGGGCCGTTTTGGCCAGTTTTTGGCCTGTTCTTGCATTGCGCGGTGACCGTCGAGAGCGGAGCAAAACGTCAGCCATCTCAGCACCCTGGAACCCCCCGGGTGGCACAGGGCTGGATGGGGCTTTCGTATAGCAGGGACGGTGCTGCCTCTCGCTTCGCTCGCTGTCCGCCGCTCGCCGCTCGCGCAGCCAAAAATGGCCAGTTTTGGCCCGTTTTTGGGCCGTTTTGGCCAGTTTTTGGCCTGTTCTTGCATTGCGCGGTGACCGTCGAGAGCGGAGCAAAACGTCAGCCATCTCAGCACCCTGGAACCCCCCGGGTGGCACAGGGCTGGATGGGGCTTTCGTATAGCAGGGACGGTGCTGCCTCTCGCTTCGCTCGCTGTTCGCCGCT
>NW_027020318.1:20000-27500 GCF_036884655.1 Musa acuminata AAA Group
CGTGCAGCCAAAAATGGCCAGTTTTGGCCCGTTTTTGGGCCGTTTTGGCCAGTTTTTGGCCTGTTCTTGCATTGCGCGGTGACCGTCGAGAGCGGAGCAAAACGTCAGCCATCTCAGCACCCTGGAACCCCCCGGGTGGCACAGGGCTGGATGGGGCTTTCGTATAGCAGGGACGGTGCTGCCTCTCGCTTCGCTCGCTGTCCGCCGCTCGCCGCTCGCTCGCGCAGCCAAAAATGGCCAGTTTTGGCCCGTTTTTGGGCCGTTTTGGCCAGTTTTTGGCCTGTTCTTGCATTGCGCGGTGACCGTCGAGAGCGGAGCAAAACGTCAGCCATCTCAGCACCCTGGAACCCCCCGGGTGGCACAGGGCTGGATGGGGCTTTCGTATAGCAGGGACGGTGCTGCCTCTCGCTTCGCTCGCTGTCCGCCGCTCGCCGCTCGCTCGTGCAGCCAAAAATGGCCAGTTTTGGCCCGTTTTTGGGCCGTTTTGGCCAGTTTTTGGCCTGTTCTTGCATTGCGCGGTGACCGTCGAGAGCGGAGCAAAACGTCAGCCATCTCAGCACCCTGGAACCCCCCGGGTGGCACAGGGCTGGATGGGGCTTTCGTATAGCAGGGACGGTGCTGCCTCACGCTTCGCTCGCTGTTCGCCGCTCGCCGCTCGCTCGCGCAACCTAAAATGGCCAGTTTTGGCCCGTTTTTGGGCTGTTTTGGCCTGTTTTTGGTCCGTTCTTGCGTGGCACGGCGACCGTCGTGAGCGGAGCAAAACGTCAGCCATCTCAGCACCCTGGAACCCCCCGGGTGGCACAGGGCTGGATGGGGCTTTCGTATAGCAGGGACGGTGCTGCCTCTCGCTTCGCTCGCTGTTCGCCGCTCACCGCTCGCTCGCTCAGCCAAAAATGGCCAGTTTTGGCCCGTTTTTGGGCTGTTTTGGCCTGTTTTTGGTCCGTTCTTGCATGGCGCGGTGACCGTCGTGAGCGGAGCAAAACGTCAGCCATCTCAGCACCCTGGAACCCCCCGGGTGGCACAGGGCTGGATGGGGCTTTCGTATAGCAGGGACGGTGCTGCCTCACGCTTCGCTCGCTGTTCGCCGCTCGCCGCTCGCTCGCGCAGCCAAAAATGACCAGTTTTGGCCCGTTTTTGGGCTGTTTTGGCCTGTTTATGGTCCGTTCTTGCGTGGTGCGGTGACCGTCGTGAGCGGAGCAAAACGTCAGCCATCTCAGCACCCTGGAACCCCCCGGGTGGCACAGGGCTGGATGGGGCTTTCGTATATAGCAGGGACGGTGCTGCCTCTCGCTTCGCTCGCTGTCCGCCGCTCGCCGCTCGCTCGCGCAGCCAAAAATGGCCAGTTTTGGCCCGTTTTTGGGCCGTTTTGGCCAGTTTTTGGCCTGTTCTTGCATTGCGCGGTGACCGTCGAGAGCGGAGCAAAACGTCAGCCATCTCAGCACCCTGGAACCCCCCGGGTGGCACAGGGCTGGATGGGGCTTTCGTATAGCAGGGACGGTGCTGCCTCTCGCTTCGCTCGCTGTCCGCCGCTCGCCGCTCGCTCGTGCAGCCAAAAATGGCCAGTTTTGGCCCGTTTTTGGGCCGTTTTGGCCAGTTTTTGGCCTGTTCTTGCATTGCGCGGTGACCGTCGAGAGCGGAGCAAAACGTCAGCCATCTCAGCACCCTGGAACCCCCCGGGTGGCACAGGGCTGGATGGGGCTTTCGTATAGCAGGGACGGTGCTGCCTCTCGCTTCGCTCGCTGTCCGCCGCTCGCCGCTCGCTCGTGCAGCCAAAAATGGCCAGTTTTGGCCCGTTTTTGGGCCGTTTTGGCCAGTTTTTGGCCTGTTCTTGCATTGCGCGGTGACCGTCGAGAGCGGAGCAAAACGTCAGCCATCTCAGCACCCTGGAACCCCCCGGGTGGCACAGGGCTGGATGGGGCTTTCGTATAGCAGGGACGGTGCTGCCTCTCGCTTCGCTCGCTGTCCGCCGCTCGCCGCTCGCTCGTGCAGCCAAAAATGGCCAGTTTTGGCCCGTTTTTGGGCCGTTTTGGCCAGTTTTTGGCCTGTTCTTGCATTGCGCGGTGACCGTCGAGAGCGGAGCAAAACGTCAGCCATCTCAGCACCCTGGAACCCCCCGGGTGGCACAGGGCTGGATGGGGCTTTCGTATAGCAGGGACGGTGCTGCCTCTCGCTTCGCTCGCTGTCCGCCGCTCGCCGCTCGCTCGTGCAGCCAAAAATGGCCAGTTTTGGCCCGTTTTTGGGCCGTTTTGGCCAGTTTTTGGCCTGTTCTTGCATTGCGCGGTGACCGTCGAGAGCGGAGCAAAACGTCAGCCATCTCAGCACCCTGGAACCCCCCGGGTGGCACAGGGCTGGATGGGGCTTTCGTATAGCAGGGACGGTGCTGCCTCTCGCTTCGCTCGCTGTCCGCCGCTCGCCGCTCGCTCGTGCAGCCAAAAATGGCCAGTTTTGGCCCGTTTTTGGGCCGTTTTGGCCAGTTTTTGGCCTGTTCTTGCATTGCGCGGTGACCGTCGAGAGCGGAGCAAAACGTCAGCCATCTCAGCACCCTGGAACCCCCCGGGTGGCACAGGGCTGGATGGGGCTTTCGTATAGCAGGGACGGTGCTGCCTCTCGCTTCGCTCGCTGTCCGCCGCTCGCCGCTCGCTCGTGCAGCCAAAAATGGCCAGTTTTGGCCCGTTTTTGGGCCGTTTTGGCCAGTTTTTGGCCTGTTCTTGCATTGCGCGGTGACCGTCGAGAGCGGAGCAAAACGTCAGCCATCTCAGCACCCTGGAACCCCCCGGGTGGCACAGGGCTGGATGGGGCTTTCGTATAGCAGGGACGGTGCTGCCTCTCGCTTCGCTCGCTGTCCGCCGCTCGCCGCTCGCTCGTGCAGCCAAAAATGGCCAGTTTTGGCCCGTTTTTGGGCCGTTTTGGCCAGTTTTTGGCCTGTTCTTGCATTGCGCGGTGACCGTCGAGAGCGGAGCAAAACGTCAGCCATCTCAGCACCCTGGAACCCCCCGGGTGGCACAGGGCTGGATGGGGCTTTCGTATAGCAGGGACGGTGCTGCCTCTCGCTTCGCTCGCTGTCCGCCGCTCGCCGCTCGCTCGTGCAGCCAAAAATGGCCAGTTTTGGCCCGTTTTTGGGCCGTTTTGGCCAGTTTTTGGCCTGTTCTTGCATTGCGCGGTGACCGTCGAGAGCGGAGCAAAACGTCAGCCATCTCAGCACCCTGGAACCCCCCGGGTGGCACAGGGCTGGATGGGGCTTTCGTATAGCAGGGACGGTGCTGCCTCTCGCTTCGCTCGCTGTCCGCCGCTCGCCGCTCGCTCGCGCAGCCAAAAATGGCCAGTTTTGGCCCGTTTTTGGGCCGTTTTGGCCAGTTTTTGGCCTGTTCTTGCATTGCGCGGTGACCGTCGAGAGCGGAGCAAAACGTCAGCCATCTCAGCACCCTGGAACCCCCCGGGTGGCACAGGGCTGGATGGGGCTTTCGTATAGCAGGGACGGTGCTGCCTCTCGCTTCGCTCGCTGTCCGCCGCTCGCCGCTCGCTCGTGCAGCCAAAAATGGCCAGTTTTGGCCCGTTTTTGGGCCGTTTTGGCCAGTTTTTGGCCTGTTCTTGCATTGCGCGGTGACCGTCGAGAGCGGAGCAAAACGTCAGCCATCTGCACCCTGGAACCCCCCGGGTGGCACAGGGCTGGATGGGGCTTTCGTATAGCAGGGACGGTGCTGCCTCTCGCTTCGCTCGCTGTCCGCCGCTCGCCGCTCGCTCGTGCAGCCAAAAATGGCCAGTTTTGGCCCGTTTTTGGGCCGTTTTGGCCAGTTTTTGGCCTGTTCTTGCATTGCGCGGTGACCGTCGAGAGCGGAGCAAAACGTCAGCCATCTCAGCACCCTGGAACCCCCCGGGTGGCACAGGGCTGGATGGGGCTTTCGTATAGCAGGGACGGTGCTGCCTCTCGCTTCGCTCGCTGTCCGCCGCTCGCCGCTCGCTCGTGCAGCCAAAAATGGCCAGTTTTGGCCCGTTTTTGGGCCGTTTTGGCCAGTTTTTGGCCTGTTCTTGCATTGCGCGGTGACCGTCGAGAGCGGAGCAAAACGTCAGCCATCTCAGCACCCTGGAACCCCCCGGGTGGCACAGGGCTGGATGGGGCTTTCGTATAGCAGGGACGGTGCTGCCTCTCGCTTCGCTCGCTGTCCGGCCGCTCGCCGCTCGCTCGTGCAGCCAAAAATGGCCAGTTTTGGCCCGTTTTTGGGCCGTTTTGGCCAGTTTTTGGCCTGTTCTTGCATTGCGCGGTGACCGTCGAGAGCGGAGCAAAACGTCAGCCATCTCAGCACCCTGGAACCCCCCGGGTGGCACAGGGCTGGATGGGGCTTTCGTATAGCAGGGACGGTGCTGCCTCTCGCTTCGCTCGCTGTCCGCCGCTCGCCGCTCGCTCGTGCAGCCAAAAATGGCCAGTTTTGGCCCGTTTTTGGGCCGTTTTGGCCAGTTTTTGGCCTGTTCTTGCATTGCGCGGTGACCGTCGAGAGCGGAGCAAAACGTCAGCCATCTCAGCACCCTGGAACCCCCCGGGTGGCACAGGGCTGGATGGGGCTTTCGTATAGCAGGGACGGTGCTGCCTCTCGCTTCGCTCGCTGTCCGCCGCTCGCCGCTCGCTCGTGCAGCCAAAAATGGCCAGTTTTGGCCCGTTTTTGGGCCGTTTTGGCCAGTTTTTGGCCTGTTCTTGCATTGCGCGGTGACCGTCGAGAGCGGAGCAAAACGTCAGCCATCTCAGCACCCTGGAACCCCCCGGGTGGCACAGGGCTGGATGGGGCTTTCGTATAGCAGGGACGGTGCTGCCTCTCGCTTCGCTCGCTGTCCGCCGCTCGCCGCTCGCTCGTGCAGCCAAAAATGGCCAGTTTTGGCCCGTTTTTGGGCCGTTTTGGCCAGTTTTTGGCCTGTTCTTGCATTGCGCGGTGACCGTCGAGAGCGGAGCAAAACGTCAGCCATCTCAGCACCCTGGAACCCCCCGGGTGGCACAGGGCTGGATGGGGCTTTCGTATAGCAGGGACGGTGCTGCCTCTCGCTTCGCTCGCTGTCCGCCGCTCGCCGCTCGCTCGTGCAGCCAAAAATGGCCAGTTTTGGCCCGTTTTTGGGCCGTTTTGGCCAGTTTTTGGCCTGTTCTTGCATTGCGCGGTGACCGTCGAGAGCGGAGCAAAACGTCAGCCATCTCAGCACCCTGGAACCCCCCGGGTGGCACAGGGCTGGATGGGGCTTTCGTATAGCAGGGACGGTGCTGCCTCTCGCTTCGCTCGCTGTCCGCCGCTCGCCGCTCGCTCGTGCAGCCAAAAATGGCCAGTTTTGGCCCGTTTTTGGGCCGTTTTGGCCAGTTTTTGGCCTGTTCTTGCATTGCGCGGTGACCGTCGAGAGCGGAGCAAAACGTCAGCCATCTCAGCACCCTGGAACCCCCCGGGTGGCACAGGGCTGGATGGGGCTTTCGTATAGCAGGGACGGTGCTGCCTCTCGCTTCGCTCGCTGTCCGCCGCTCGCCGCTCGCTCGCGCAGCCAAAAATGGCCAGTTTTGGCCCGTTTTTGGGCCGTTTTGGCCAGTTTTTGGCCTGTTCTTGCATTGCGCGGTGACCGTCGAGAGCGGAGCAAAACGTCAGCCATCTCAGCACCCTGGAACCCCCCGGGTGGCACAGGGCTGGATGGGGCTTTCGTATAGCAGGGACGGTGCTGCCTCTCGCTTCGCTCGCTGTCCGCCGCTCGCCGCTCGCTCGTGCAGCCAAAAATGGCCAGTTTTGGCCCGTTTTTGGGCCGTTTTGGCCAGTTTTTGGCCTGTTCTTGCATTGCGCGGTGACCGTCGAGAGCGGAGCAAAACGTCAGCCATCTCAGCACCCTGGAACCCCCCGGGTGGCACAGGGCTGGATGGGGCTTTCGTATAGCAGGGACGGTGCTGCCTCTCGCTTCGCTCGCTGTCCGCCGCTCGCCGCTCGCTCGTGCAGCCAAAAATGGCCAGTTTTGGCCCGTTTTTGGGCCGTTTTGGCCAGTTTTTGGCCTGTTCTTGCATTGCGCGGTGACCGTCGAGAGCGGAGCAAAACGTCAGCCATCTCAGCACCCTGGAACCCCCCGGGTGGCACAGGGCTGGATGGGGCTTTCGTATAGCAGGGACGGTGCTGCCTCTCGCTTCGCTCGCTGTCCGCCGCTCGCCGCTCGCTCGTGCAGCCAAAAATGGCCAGTTTTGGCCCGTTTTTGGGCCGTTTTGGCCAGTTTTTGGCCTGTTCTTGCATTGCGCGGTGACCGTCGAGAGCGGAGCAAAACGTCAGCCATCTCAGCACCCTGGAACCCCCCGGGTGGCACAGGGCTGGATGGGGCTTTCGTATAGCAGGGACGGTGCTGCCTCTCGCTTCGCTCGCTGTCCGCCGCTCGCCGCTCGCTCGCGCAGCCAAAAATGGCCAGTTTTGGCCCGTTTTTGGGCCGTTTTGGCCAGTTTTTGGCCTGTTCTTGCATTGCGCGGTGACCGTCGAGAGCGGAGCAAAACGTCAGCCATCTCAGCACCCTGGAACCCCCCGGGTGGCACAGGGCTGGATGGGGCTTTCGTATAGCAGGGACGGTGCTGCCTCTCGCTTCGCTCGCTGTCCGCCGCTCGCCGCTCGCTCGTGCAGCCAAAAATGGCCAGTTTTGGCCCGTTTTTGGGCCGTTTTGGCCAGTTTTTGGCCTGTTCTTGCATTGCGCGGTGACCGTCGAGAGCGGAGCAAAACGTCAGCCATCTCAGCACCCTGGAACCCCCCGGGTGGCACAGGGCTGGATGGGGCTTTCGTATAGCAGGGACGGTGCTGCCTCTCGCTTCGCTCGCTGTCCGCCGCTCGCCGCTCGCTCGTGCAGCCAAAAATGGCCAGTTTTGGCCCGTTTTTGGGCCGTTTTGGCCAGTTTTTGGCCTGTTCTTGCATTGCGCGGTGACCGTCGAGAGCGGAGCAAAACGTCAGCCATCTCAGCACCCTGGAACCCCCCGGGTGGCACAGGGCTGGATGGGGCTTTCGTATAGCAGGGACGGTGCTGCCTCTCGCTTCGCTCGCTGTCCGCCGCTCGCCGCTCGCTCGTGCAGCCAAAAATGGCCAGTTTTGGCCCGTTTTTGGGCCGTTTTGGCCAGTTTTTGGCCTGTTCTTGCATTGCGCGGTGACCGTCGAGAGCGGAGCAAAACGTCAGCCATCTCAGCACCCTGGAACCCCCCGGGTGGCACAGGGCTGGATGGGGCTTTCGTATAGCAGGGACGGTGCTGCCTCTCGCTTCGCTCGCTGTCCGCCGCTCGCCGCTCGCTCGCGCAGCCAAAAATGGCCAGTTTTGGCCCGTTTTTGGGCCGTTTTGGCCAGTTTTTGGCCTGTTCTTGCATTGCGCGGTGACCGTCGAGAGCGGAGCAAAACGTCAGCCATCTCAGCACCCTGGAACCCCCCGGGTGGCACAGGGCTGGATGGGGCTTTCGTATAGCAGGGACGGTGCTGCCTCTCGCTTCGCTCGCTGTCCGCCGCTCGCCGCTCGCGCAGCCAAAAATGGCCAGTT
>NW_027020318.1:37500-42500 GCF_036884655.1 Musa acuminata AAA Group
CCGTTTTTGGGCCGTTTTGGCCAGTTTTTGGCCTGTTCTTGCATTGCGCGGTGACCGTCGAGAGCGGAGCAAAACGTCAGCCATCTCAGCACCCTGGAACCCCCCGGGTGGCACAGGGCTGGATGGGGCTTTCGTATAGCAGGGACGGTGCTGCCTCTCGCTTCGCTCGCTGTCCGCCGCTCGCCGCTCGCTCGTGCAGCCAAAAATGGCCAGTTTTGGCCCGTTTTTGGGCCGTTTTGGCCAGTTTTTGGCCTGTTCTTGCATTGCGCGGTGACCGTCGAGAGCGGAGCAAAACGTCAGCCATCTCAGCACCCTGGAACCCCCCGGGTGGCACAGGGCTGGATGGGGCTTTCGTATAGCAGGGACGGTGCTGCCTCTCGCTTCGCTCGCTGTCCGCCGCTCGCCGCTCGCTCGTGCAGCCAAAAATGGCCAGTTTTGGCCCGTTTTTGGGCCGTTTTGGCCAGTTTTTGGCCTGTTCTTGCATTGCGCGGTGACCGTCGAGAGCGGAGCAAAACGTCAGCCATCTCAGCACCCTGGAACCCCCCGGGTGGCACAGGGCTGGATGGGGCTTTCGTATAGCAGGGACGGTGCTGCCTCTCGCTTCGCTCGCTGTCCGCCGCTCGCCGCTCGCTCGTGCAGCCAAAAATGGCCAGTTTTGGCCCGTTTTTGGGCCGTTTTGGCCAGTTTTTGGCCTGTTCTTGCATTGCGCGGTGACCGTCGAGAGCGGAGCAAAACGTCAGCCATCTCAGCACCCTGGAACCCCCCGGGTGGCACAGGGCTGGATGGGGCTTTCGTATAGCAGGGACGGTGCTGCCTCTCGCTTCGCTCGCTGTCCGCCGCTCGCCGCTCGCTCGTGCAGCCAAAAATGGCCAGTTTTGGCCCGTTTTTGGGCCGTTTTGGCCAGTTTTTGGCCTGTTCTTGCATTGCGCGGTGACCGTCGAGAGCGGAGCAAAACGTCAGCCATCTCAGCACCCTGGAACCCCCCGGGTGGCACAGGGCTGGATGGGGCTTTCGTATAGCAGGGACGGTGCTGCCTCTCGCTTCGCTCGCTGTCCGCCGCTCGCCGCTCGCTCGTGCAGCCAAAAATGGCCAGTTTTGGCCCGTTTTTGGGCCGTTTTGGCCAGTTTTTGGCCTGTTCTTGCATTGCGCGGTGACCGTCGAGAGCGGAGCAAAACGTCAGCCATCTCAGCACCCTGGAACCCCCCGGGTGGCACAGGGCTGGATGGGGCTTTCGTATAGCAGGGACGGTGCTGCCTCTCGCTTCGCTCGCTGTCCGCCGCTCGCCGCTCGCTCGTGCAGCCAAAAATGGCCAGTTTTGGCCCGTTTTTGGGCCGTTTTGGCCAGTTTTTGGCCTGTTCTTGCATTGCGCGGTGACCGTCGAGAGCGGAGCAAAACGTCAGCCATCTCAGCACCCTGGAACCCCCCGGGTGGCACAGGGCTGGATGGGGCTTTCGTATAGCAGGGACGGTGCTGCCTCTCGCTTCGCTCGCTGTCCGCCGCTCGCCGCTCGCTCGTGCAGCCAAAAATGGCCAGTTTTGGCCCGTTTTTGGGCCGTTTTGGCCAGTTTTTGGCCTGTTCTTGCATTGCGCGGTGACCGTCGAGAGCGGAGCAAAACGTCAGCCATCTCAGCACCCTGGAACCCCCCGGGTGGCACAGGGCTGGATGGGGCTTTCGTATAGCAGGGACGGTGCTGCCTCTCGCTTCGCTCGCTGTCCGCCGCTCGCCGCTCGCTCGTGCAGCCAAAAATGGCCAGTTTTGGCCCGTTTTTGGGCCGTTTTGGCCAGTTTTTGGCCTGTTCTTGCATTGCGCGGTGACCGTCGAGAGCGGAGCAAAACGTCAGCCATCTCAGCACCCTGGAACCCCCCGGGTGGCACAGGGCTGGATGGGGCTTTCGTATAGCAGGGACGGTGCTGCCTCTCGCTTCGCTCGCTGTCCGCCGCTCGCCGCTCGCTCGCGCAGCCAAAAATGGCCAGTTTTGGCCCGTTTTTGGGCCGTTTTGGCCAGTTTTTGGCCTGTTCTTGCATTGCGCGGTGACCGTCGAGAGCGGAGCAAAACGTCAGCCATCTCAGCACCCTGGAACCCCCCGGGTGGCACAGGGCTGGATGGGGCTTTCGTATAGCAGGGACGGTGCTGCCTCTCGCTTCGCTCGCTGTCCGCCGCTCGCCGCTCGCTCGTGCAGCCAAAAATGGCCAGTTTTGGCCCGTTTTTGGGCCGTTTTGGCCAGTTTTTGGCCTGTTCTTGCATTGCGCGGTGACCGTCGAGAGCGGAGCAAAACGTCAGCCATCTCAGCACCCTGGAACCCCCCGGGTGGCACAGGGCTGGATGGGGCTTTCGTATAGCAGGGACGGTGCTGCCTCTCGCTTCGCTCGCTGTCCGCCGCTCGCCGCTCGCTCGTGCAGCCAAAAATGGCCAGTTTTGGCCCGTTTTTGGGCCGTTTTGGCCAGTTTTTGGCCTGTTCTTGCATTGCGCGGTGACCGTCGAGAGCGGAGCAAAACGTCAGCCATCTCAGCACCCTGGAACCCCCCGGGTGGCACAGGGCTGGATGGGGCTTTCGTATAGCAGGGACGGTGCTGCCTCTCGCTTCGCTCGCTGTCCGCCGCTCGCCGCTCGCTCGTGCAGCCAAAAATGGCCAGTTTTGGCCCGTTTTTGGGCCGTTTTGGCCAGTTTTTGGCCTGTTCTTGCATTGCGCGGTGACCGTCGAGAGCGGAGCAAAACGTCAGCCATCTCAGCACCCTGGAACCCCCCGGGTGGCACAGGGCTGGATGGGGCTTTCGTATAGCAGGGACGGTGCTGCCTCTCGCTTCGCTCGCTGTCCGCCGCTCGCCGCTCGCTCGCGCAGCCAAAAATGGCCAGTTTTGGCCCGTTTTTGGGCCGTTTTGGCCAGTTTTTGGCCTGTTCTTGCATTGCGCGGTGACCGTCGAGAGCGGAGCAAAACGTCAGCCATCTCAGCACCCTGGAACCCCCCGGGTGGCACAGGGCTGGATGGGGCTTTCGTATAGCAGGGACGGTGCTGCCTCTCGCTTCGCTCGCTGTCCGCCGCTCGCCGCTCGCTCGTGCAGCCAAAAATGGCCAGTTTTGGCCCGTTTTTGGGCCGTTTTGGCCAGTTTTTGGCCTGTTCTTGCATTGCGCGGTGACCGTCGAGAGCGGAGCAAAACGTCAGCCATCTCAGCACCCTGGAACCCCCCGGGTGGCACAGGGCTGGATGGGGCTTTCGTATAGCAGGGACGGTGCTGCCTCTCGCTTCGCTCGCTGTCCGCCGCTCGCCGCTCGCTCGTGCAGCCAAAAATGGCCAGTTTTGGCCCGTTTTTGGGCCGTTTTGGCCAGTTTTTGGCCTGTTCTTGCATTGCGCGGTGACCGTCGAGAGCGGAGCAAAACGTCAGCCATCTCAGCACCCTGGAACCCCCCGGGTGGCACAGGGCTGGATGGGGCTTTCGTATAGCAGGGACGGTGCTGCCTCTCGCTTCGCTCGCTGTCCGCCGCTCGCCGCTCGCTCGTGCAGCCAAAAATGGCCAGTTTTGGCCCGTTTTTGGGCCGTTTTGGCCAGTTTTTGGCCTGTTCTTGCATTGCGCGGTGACCGTCGAGAGCGGAGCAAAACGTCAGCCATCTCAGCACCCTGGAACCCCCCGGGTGGCACAGGGCTGGATGGGGCTTTCGTATAGCAGGGACGGTGCTGCCTCTCGCTTCGCTCGCTGTCCGCCGCTCGCCGCTCGCTCGCGCAGCCAAAAATGGCCAGTTTTGGCCCGTTTTTGGGCCGTTTTGGCCAGTTTTTGGCCTGTTCTTGCATTGCGCGGTGACCGTCGAGAGCGGAGCAAAACGTCAGCCATCTCAGCACCCTGGAACCCCCCGGGTGGCACAGGGCTGGATGGGGCTTTCGTATAGCAGGGACGGTGCTGCCTCTCGCTTCGCTCGCTGTCCGCCGCTCGCCGCTCGCGCAGCCAAAAATGGCCAGTTTTGGCCCGTTTTTGGGCCGTTTTGGCCAGTTTTTGGCCTGTTCTTGCATTGCGCGGTGACCGTCGAGAGCGGAGCAAAACGTCAGCCATCTCAGCACCCTGGAACCCCCCGGGTGGCACAGGGCTGGATGGGGCTTTCGTATAGCAGGGACGGTGCTGCCTCTCGCTTCGCTCGCTGTTCGCCGCTCGCCGCTCGCTCGCGCAGCCAAAAATGGCCAGTTTTGGCCCGTTTTTGGGCTGTTTTGGCCAGTTTTTGGCCTGTTCTTGCGTGGTGCGGTGACCGTCGTGAGCGGAGCAAAACGTCAGCCATCTCAGCACCCTGGAACCCCCCGGGTGGCACAGGGCTGGATGGGGCTTTCGTATAGCAGGGACGGTGCTGCCTCTCGCTTCGCTCGCTGTTCGCCGCTCGCCGCTCGCTCGCGCAGCCAAAAATGGCCAGTTTTGGCCCGTTTTTGGGCTGTTTTGGCCTGTTTTTGGGCTGTTCTTGTGTGGCGCGGTGACCGTCGTGAGCGGAGCAAAATGTCAGCCATCTCAGCACCCTGGAACCCCCCGGGTGGCACAGGGCTGGATGGGGCTTTCGTATAGCAGGGACGGTGCTGCCTCGCGCTTCGCTCGCTGTTCGCCGCTCTCCGCTCGCTCGCGCAGCAAAAAATGGCCAGTTTTGGCCCGTTTTTGGGCTGTTTTGGCCAGTTTTTGGCCTGTTCTTGCGTGCCGCGGCGACCGTCGTGAGCGGAGCAAAACGTCAGCCATCTCAGCACCCTGGAACCCCCCGGGTGGCACAGGGCTGGATGGGGCTTTCGTATAGCAGGGACGGTGCTGCCTCTCGCTTCGCTCGCTGTCCGCCGCTCGCTGCTCGCTCGCGCAGCCAAAAATGGCCAGTTTTGGCCCGTTTTTGGGCTGTTTTGGCCTGTTTTTGGGCTGTTCTTGTGTGCCGCGGCGACCGTCGTGAGCGGAGCAAAATGTCAGCCATCTCAGCACCCTGGAACCCCCCGGGTGGCACAGGGCTGGATGGGGCTTTCGTATAGCAGGGACGGTGCTGCCTCTCGCTTC
>NW_027020318.1:52500-62500 GCF_036884655.1 Musa acuminata AAA Group
CCGCCGCTCGCCGCTCGCTCGTGCAGCCAAAAATGGCCAGTTTTGGCCCGTTTTTGGGCCGTTTTGGCCAGTTTTTGGCCTGTTCTTGCATTGCGCGGTGACCGTCGAGAGCGGAGCAAAACGTCAGCCATCTCAGCACCCTGGAACCCCCCGGGTGGCACAGGGCTGGATGGGGCTTTCGTATAGCAGGGACGGTGCTGCCTCTCGCTTCGCTCGCTGTCCGCCGCTCGCCGCTCGCTCGTGCAGCCAAAAATGGCCAGTTTTGGCCCGTTTTTGGGCCGTTTTGGCCAGTTTTTGGCCTGTTCTTGCATTGCGCGGTGACCGTCGAGAGCGGAGCAAAACGTCAGCCATCTCAGCACCCTGGAACCCCCCGGGTGGCACAGGGCTGGATGGGGCTTTCGTATAGCAGGGACGGTGCTGCCTCTCGCTTCGCTCGCTGTCCGCCGCTCGCCGCTCGCTCGTGCAGCCAAAAATGGCCAGTTTTGGCCCGTTTTTGGGCCGTTTTGGCCAGTTTTTGGCCTGTTCTTGCATTGCGCGGTGACCGTCGAGAGCGGAGCAAAACGTCAGCCATCTCAGCACCCTGGAACCCCCCGGGTGGCACAGGGCTGGATGGGGCTTTCGTATAGCAGGGACGGTGCTGCCTCTCGCTTCGCTCGCTGTCCGCCGCTCGCCGCTCGCTCGTGCAGCCAAAAATGGCCAGTTTTGGCCCGTTTTTGGGCCGTTTTGGCCAGTTTTTGGCCTGTTCTTGCATTGCGCGGTGACCGTCGAGAGCGGAGCAAAACGTCAGCCATCTCAGCACCCTGGAACCCCCCGGGTGGCACAGGGCTGGATGGGGCTTTCGTATAGCAGGGACGGTGCTGCCTCTCGCTTCGCTCGCTGTCCGCCGCTCGCCGCTCGCTCGTGCAGCCAAAAATGGCCAGTTTTGGCCCGTTTTTGGGCCGTTTTGGCCAGTTTTTGGCCTGTTCTTGCATTGCGCGGTGACCGTCGAGAGCGGAGCAAAACGTCAGCCATCTCAGCACCCTGGAACCCCCCGGGTGGCACAGGGCTGGATGGGGCTTTCGTATAGCAGGGACGGTGCTGCCTCTCGCTTCGCTCGCTGTCCGCCGCTCGCCGCTCGCTCGTGCAGCCAAAAATGGCCAGTTTTGGCCCGTTTTTGGGCCGTTTTGGCCAGTTTTTGGCCTGTTCTTGCATTGCGCGGTGACCGTCGAGAGCGGAGCAAAACGTCAGCCATCTCAGCACCCTGGAACCCCCCGGGTGGCACAGGGCTGGATGGGGCTTTCGTATAGCAGGGACGGTGCTGCCTCTCGCTTCGCTCGCTGTCCGCCGCTCGCCGCTCGCTCGTGCAGCCAAAAATGGCCAGTTTTGGCCCGTTTTTGGGCCGTTTTGGCCAGTTTTTGGCCTGTTCTTGCATTGCGCGGTGACCGTCGAGAGCGGAGCAAAACGTCAGCCATCTCAGCACCCTGGAACCCCCCGGGTGGCACAGGGCTGGATGGGGCTTTCGTATAGCAGGGACGGTGCTGCCTCTCGCTTCGCTCGCTGTCCGCCGCTCGCCGCTCGCTCGTGCAGCCAAAAATGGCCAGTTTTGGCCCGTTTTTGGGCCGTTTTGGCCAGTTTTTGGCCTGTTCTTGCATTGCGCGGTGACCGTCGAGAGCGGAGCAAAACGTCAGCCATCTCAGCACCCTGGAACCCCCCGGGTGGCACAGGGCTGGATGGGGCTTTCGTATAGCAGGGACGGTGCTGCCTCTCGCTTCGCTCGCTGTCCGCCGCTCGCCGCTCGCTCGTGCAGCCAAAAATGGCCAGTTTTGGCCCGTTTTTGGGCCGTTTTGGCCAGTTTTTGGCCTGTTCTTGCATTGCGCGGTGACCGTCGAGAGCGGAGCAAAACGTCAGCCATCTCAGCACCCTGGAACCCCCCGGGTGGCACAGGGCTGGATGGGGCTTTCGTATAGCAGGGACGGTGCTGCCTCTCGCTTCGCTCGCTGTCCGCCGCTCGCCGCTCGCTCGTGCAGCCAAAAATGGCCAGTTTTGGCCCGTTTTTGGGCCGTTTTGGCCAGTTTTTGGCCTGTTCTTGCATTGCGCGGTGACCGTCGAGAGCGGAGCAAAACGTCAGCCATCTCAGCACCCTGGAACCCCCCGGGTGGCACAGGGCTGGATGGGGCTTTCGTATAGCAGGGACGGTGCTGCCTCTCGCTTCGCTCGCTGTCCGCCGCTCGCCGCTCGCTCGTGCAGCCAAAAATGGCCAGTTTTGGCCCGTTTTTGGGCCGTTTTGGCCAGTTTTTGGCCTGTTCTTGCATTGCGCGGTGACCGTCGAGAGCGGAGCAAAACGTCAGCCATCTCAGCACCCTGGAACCCCCCGGGTGGCACAGGGCTGGATGGGGCTTTCGTATAGCAGGGACGGTGCTGCCTCTCGCTTCGCTCGCTGTCCGCCGCTCGCCGCTCGCTCGCGCAGCCAAAAATGGCCAGTTTTGGCCCGTTTTTGGGCCGTTTTGGCCAGTTTTTGGCCTGTTCTTGCATTGCGCGGTGACCGTCGAGAGCGGAGCAAAACGTCAGCCATCTCAGCACCCTGGAACCCCCCGGGTGGCACAGGGCTGGATGGGGCTTTCGTATAGCAGGGACGGTGCTGCCTCTCGCTTCGCTCGCTGTCCGCCGCTCGCCGCTCGCTCGTGCAGCCAAAAATGGCCAGTTTTGGCCCGTTTTTGGGCCGTTTTGGCCAGTTTTTGGCCTGTTCTTGCATTGCGCGGTGACCGTCGAGAGCGGAGCAAAACGTCAGCCATCTCAGCACCCTGGAACCCCCCGGGTGGCACAGGGCTGGATGGGGCTTTCGTATAGCAGGGACGGTGCTGCCTCTCGCTTCGCTCGCTGTCCGCCGCTCGCCGCTCGCTCGTGCAGCCAAAAATGGCCAGTTTTGGCCCGTTTTTGGGCCGTTTTGGCCAGTTTTTGGCCTGTTCTTGCATTGCGCGGTGACCGTCGAGAGCGGAGCAAAACGTCAGCCATCTCAGCACCCTGGAACCCCCCGGGTGGCACAGGGCTGGATGGGGCTTTCGTATAGCAGGGACGGTGCTGCCTCTCGCTTCGCTCGCTGTCCGCCGCTCGCCGCTCGCTCGTGCAGCCAAAAATGGCCAGTTTTGGCCCGTTTTTGGGCCGTTTTGGCCAGTTTTTGGCCTGTTCTTGCATTGCGCGGTGACCGTCGAGAGCGGAGCAAAACGTCAGCCATCTCAGCACCCTGGAACCCCCCGGGTGGCACAGGGCTGGATGGGGCTTTCGTATAGCAGGGACGGTGCTGCCTCTCGCTTCGCTCGCTGTCCGCCGCTCGCCGCTCGCTCGCGCAGCCAAAAATGGCCAGTTTTGGCCCGTTTTTGGGCCGTTTTGGCCAGTTTTTGGCCTGTTCTTGCATTGCGCGGTGACCGTCGAGAGCGGAGCAAAACGTCAGCCATCTCAGCACCCTGGAACCCCCCGGGTGGCACAGGGCTGGATGGGGCTTTCGTATAGCAGGGACGGTGCTGCCTCTCGCTTCGCTCGCTGTCCGCCGCTCGCCGCTCGCTCGTGCAGCCAAAAATGGCCAGTTTTGGCCCGTTTTTGGGCCGTTTTGGCCAGTTTTTGGCCTGTTCTTGCATTGCGCGGTGACCGTCGAGAGCGGAGCAAAACGTCAGCCATCTCAGCACCCTGGAACCCCCCGGGTGGCACAGGGCTGGATGGGGCTTTCGTATAGCAGGGACGGTGCTGCCTCTCGCTTCGCTCGCTGTCCGCCGCTCGCCGCTCGCTCGTGCAGCCAAAAATGGCCAGTTTTGGCCCGTTTTTGGGCCGTTTTGGCCAGTTTTTGGCCTGTTCTTGCATTGCGCGGTGACCGTCGAGAGCGGAGCAAAACGTCAGCCATCTCAGCACCCTGGAACCCCCCGGGTGGCACAGGGCTGGATGGGGCTTTCGTATAGCAGGGACGGTGCTGCCTCTCGCTTCGCTCGCTGTCCGCCGCTCGCCGCTCGCTCGTGCAGCCAAAAATGGCCAGTTTTGGCCCGTTTTTGGGCCGTTTTGGCCAGTTTTTGGCCTGTTCTTGCATTGCGCGGTGACCGTCGAGAGCGGAGCAAAACGTCAGCCATCTCAGCACCCTGGAACCCCCCGGGTGGCACAGGGCTGGATGGGGCTTTCGTATAGCAGGGACGGTGCTGCCTCTCGCTTCGCTCGCTGTCCGCCGCTCGCCGCTCGCTCGCGCAGCCAAAAATGGCCAGTTTTGGCCCGTTTTTGGGCCGTTTTGGCCAGTTTTTGGCCTGTTCTTGCATTGCGCGGTGACCGTCGAGAGCGGAGCAAAACGTCAGCCATCTCAGCACCCTGGAACCCCCCGGGTTGTAACGGACAAACTTCTAAACAAGATGTTGGATGTAATGCTTATGTCTGTCCGTTGTCTTTTGGCATGTTCATGCCTTGTACAGAATGTAAAGGGGCGGCCGAAGGCTTAATAGTCCCATTTTAGTTGGGTTGGTGGCCTCTTTAGGCTTGTAAATAAAGGTTGTGTCATGTGGACACGTTCGAGAGCTTTTCGGTCTGTAATGGACCATTTTACCCTTTGTTGTGCCACTATTCAGAGCTTGTAAAGTCTGTTTGTAATTTGCATTGTCTATGAAGTGTTTTTCGGACATGTTTGCTTGTGGATCCCGATTGAGGCGTTCTCTTTAACCCGTTCTCTCTTTTGTTGGTCCTAAGGGACAATGGGAGGCTTCGGGGAGGCTGACCTTTGCGGACGGACGCGCGAGGGTGCCGCACGCCTTAGGCAAAACCAGCTAAGGTCGTGACAATATGGTATCAGAGCGGGACAAGCACTCATAGAAACACTTGACATGCAAACGTGGGGGACCTAGCGTGGCTGCGTTGAGGGCAGTCAGCACACGCGCGACCGTTTTTGGGAAAACGGGCATGGAGATGTAGGGAAAAGAGTCGCTCAGAGGAGCGGGCATCTGAGATTGGCATTCAGAGGAATGGCCAACCCTTCGCGCAAGAGGCACCACGAGAACAGGCAAGCTTGGAAGAATTTGGAGCGCACAAAGGTTGGGATGGCTGAGTTTGAGCTACGGCTCAACGTTGACAACTTTACTTGATGGTGCTCAAGGCAAGCGAGGCGCTTGGCAAAGGACGAGACCATGCAAAGTGGAATGAGTTGCTCAGCGACCGAAAGAGTTGTGCAAAGCTCACAGAGGTGAGGGGAATTGCTAACTCGAAGAATTCGGTACTCATGCATGGGCTTGTATGCGGACGATGGATTGTTCGTGGCCATCCCAAGGCGGTCGAGACTCGTCGCCATGGAGCATTGAAACTTTCTCTTCGACATGCGAAGGATACGTCCGGAGGAGGCTGAAGTGTGCAACGAGTTCAGCATGTTGCTAGGCCTTGAGGGGTGCAGCGGTGGCTGTATTGACGTGGAGGCGCAATCTAGCAAGTGCGTTTGCAAGAGGCAGAACAATGCACAGTTTGTTCAGCAGATCGGAGTAGTCCAAGGGGATGGTGGTCTCCGAAACGAAGAGAGATGTTGCTCCAACGGGACAGTTATCCAGGAGGGATAAGTCTCAGCTCTCCAAAGGGAGAATCATGTGAGATGGACTTCACATGTTGAGGAGGAGTACCTCACAAACAACAACTCCACGAAGCTCGATGGACTGAGCAAGCGGCGAGGAGTCGTCGCATGATCTCGCTTGAGAGAATGCATTGGTGGATGCATTGCGAGATCAAGTGGGGGAGCGACCCAAAGCAACTCAAATGGAGGCACACTTGGAGTCGATATGGAGATCGGACTCAAGGGAGGGCTGACCCGTGGAATGGTGGGCGCGAGGGCCACCATCGACTCAATGCAGAAACGAGGAGCGGAGCAACTTGGGTGTAACTTGGCGAAGTACCCAAGCCGCTTGAAGGGAGCCAGCATAGAAGTTGGAACATGGAGCAGAGGCACAGCGCTTTCCCTAGACAGAGGTCAAGGACATGAACTCTTGCAGAGGCAGGAGTAGAATCATGCTGTTCCCTGGGTCCTTCATTCTGACAGAGCGGACTCATCTTGCATGGTGCCAAAGACGAAGGGAGCTTCGGGGCACATGCACCTTATCTCGGAGGAGCATTCGATGGAGGAACTAAGGCGACTCAATTTGCGGAGGCGAAGTTGAGTTCAGAAGGCCTTAGCACGGGGCAAGAGGATGCAGAGGCGGGTACTCTTGAAGAATATGCCACAGTGTTGTCATTTGAGTTGCTATGAAGGAAGCAGTGTGCAGCGGAGATTGTGCTGGTAGGGGCAGAGGCCCAGGATCCAGGCAATGGTGCACAAATTACAGCGAAGTCGGTGGACTTCGGGAGCTACTAGGCGACGGACTGTCCTAGAGCGGTGCTTCATCTAGGTGTGACCCAAGAGTGGGTGGATGAAGGTCGATTGCCAAAGGAGCGAACAAAATCGAAGGTGGAGGAGACCCTGCGATGTATTGGCAGAGGCCACACATGGAGGGTTCACAATTCGAGTTTATTCCACAAGGATCAGAATGCAATGGAGATGTCACCAGGAGGCGACATGGTGCAGCGGATCGTGGTGGAACAGTTCGTGGCAATGCGACACACACGACATTGTCCCGTGAGGGATGAGATCATATGGAGGTATGATCGGGAGCTACTGGGAGCTCCGCTTTGGTGAACAACACGACGGCAAGAAGGGCTATGGATTCAAGGAGTGAAGGCCATGGTACCGCAGAGGCGGGTCTTCCGGGCGTGCACCGAATTTTGCATCGGATGAAAACCTTGGTCATCAGCATATGGGGGCTGGGTTCCACCAAGGGAAAAGTTCGAATGCAAGTACCAGTGAGTCCCATGAGAGGGACTTGATCATGCAGAGGTATGATCGAAGCAGCTGGAGAGTTGGACTGCTCCAGAGCTCATATTCGCTTAAGGGAGCCCGACAAGTCAGAGGACAAGGTCGAGTAAGCGAACGTTGCTACCCAAAATCAAGCATCAGTTAGAATGGAGGTGGACTCAGAGGAGTGCCACGGAGACATCTCTACTGATTGTGAAGGAAAGGGATACAGAGGCGAAGCGACGGATAGTAGGGCCATGGGCATGGCAGCGCCATGGTACCGCAGAGGCGGGACTTCCGTGCAAGTCATTGATCCCTTGCTCTCACGGAGGGAGAGCGCTTGGTCGTGAAAGGGGCCGAGGAGGTGGAGCATGCAGAGGCAATCTCCAAGTACCGAGACAAGGCTGAAGGGCAGAGGCCAAGAAACTTCGTAAGACCGGTGTCAACAAGTTTCTCATCAAGATAGCCGTAAGTGAAGGACTTCGGGTCATGCAAGAGTGCACGACCAAGGAACGAAGCAGGCAGTACGTGGTGCTGTACCTTTGCTACTCAGTGGAGTAGGCGGCAGGGTTGATGGAGAAGACGGTACAATCCCAGAGGCGACCTCATCTATCAGAGAATTACTCCAAGTTGGGGTGAAAACTTCCTGCATTCCAGAAGTTCAATGGCATTGAGAAGGTGAATCACAGTAGCTAACTCAACGCAAGGAGTGCAAACACTTCAAGTGCTTCAGAAGTGTGAGCAAAGAGCAGGCGAAGGCCAGTAACCAGCTCGATGCATGAAGTACAACCTCGAGGAGGCGGGCGAAGTCAAGTAACCTTTGCCTTCTCAACTCTTAAGAGAATGGGCGAAACCGAGTACCCCAGTTCTCTTATCTATCCAGCAGAGGAGCTCTGCACAAGTTCAAAGACCCTTCGAAGATAATTGAAGACAATAGTTGTCAAAATCCTCACCAACGGTGATCAATGCTACTGAGAGTAGATTGTCCGCTTCATTTCCCAACGAAATGCCAATCGAAAGCGGAAGTGATGCGAACCTACTTGGATGTGACAACTAACTGAAAGAAGAGTCAATGAGCAGATTTTGTGGAGGAAGGACCCAAAACTTCAGAAGTTTGCGAGGCGATGCTCGTTAAAGCTCCAACAAGCATCCACCCAGTTCAAGTAGCATGTGGAAATTTTGAGAAACTGGCGCAGTAAGAATGGTCTTTTCCTTCATTTGGTGGATCCGCAGGAATCAACGAGGATCAATACAACTCAGCCAACCCCACACCAGAGTCAGAGTCATTGGCGAGTTGAAGCAGCATGGCGGATCAAAGGTTCGACTACTCAGAAACAGCAGCGGAGAGCAGCTGGGAGCCAGGAGGCGCATTGCAGCTGGAGCGGAAGATTGAAGACTCAGCAAAGGCGAAGAGTTGCAGTGTTCACAAAGGCTTCGACGAGGACGTCGAAGGGATAAGTGGGGGAGAATGTAACGGACAAACTTCTAAACAAGATGTTGGATGTAATGCTTATGTCTGTCCGTTGTCTTTTGGCATGTTCATGCCTTGTACAGAATGTAAAGGGGCGGCCGAAGGCTTAATAGTCCCATTTTAGTTGGGTTGGTGGCCTCTTTAGGCTTGTAAATAAAGGTTGTGTCATGTGGACACGTTCGAGAGCTTTTCGGTCTGTAATGGACCATTTTACCCTTTGTTGTGCCACTATTCAGAGCTTGTAAAGTCTGTTTGTAATTTGCATTGTCTATGAAGTGTTTTTCGGACATGTTTGCTTGTGGATCCCGATTGAGGCGTTCTCTTTAACCCGTTCTCTCTTTTGTTGGTCCTAAGGGACAATGGGAGGCTTCGGGGAGGCTGACCTTTGCGGACGGACGCGCGAGGGTGCCGCACGCCTTAGGCAAAACCAGCTAAGGTCGTGACAGGGTGGCACAGGGCTGGATGGGGCTTTCGTATAGCAGGGACGGTGCTGCCTCTCGCTTCGCTCGCTGTCCGCCGCTCGCCGCTCGCGCAGCCAAAAATGGCCAGTTTTGGCCCGTTTTTGGGCCGTTTTGGCCAGTTTTTGGCCTGTTCTTGCATTGCGCGGTGACCGTCGAGAGCGGAGCAAAACGTCAGCCATCTCAGCACCCTGGAACCCCCCGGGTGGCACAGGGCTGGATGGGGCTTTCGTATAGCAGGGACGGTGCTGCCTCTCGCTTCGCTCGCTGTTCGCCGCTCGCCGCTCGCTCGCGCAGCCAAAAATGGCCAGTTTTGGCCCGTTTTTGGGCTGTTTTGGCCAGTTTTTGGCCTGTTCTTGCGTGGTGCGGTGACCGTCGTGAGCGGAGCAAAACGTCAGCCATCTCAGCACCCTGGAACCCCCCGGGTGGCACAGGGCTGGATGGGGCTTTCGTATAGCAGGGACGGTGCTGCCTCTCGCTTCGCTCGCTGTTCGCCGCTCGCCGCTCGCTCGCGCAGCCAAAAATGGCCAGTTTTGGCCCGTTTTTGGGCTGTTTTGGCCTGTTTTTGGGCTGTTCTTGTGTGGCGCGGTGACCGTCGTGAGCGGAGCAAAATGTCAGCCATCTCAGCACCCTGGAACCCCCCGGGTGGCACAGGGCTGGATGGGGCTTTCGTATAGCAGGGACGGTGCTGCCTCGCGCTTCGCTCGCTGTTCGCCGCTCTCCGCTCGCTCGCGCAGCAAAAAATGGCCAGTTTTGGCCCGTTTTTGGGCTGTTTTGGCCAGTTTTTGGCCTGTTCTTGCGTGCCGCGGCGACCGTCGTGAGCGGAGCAAAACGTCAGCCATCTCAGCACCCTGGAACCCCCCGGGTGGCACAGGGCTGGATGGGGCTTTCGTATAGCAGGGACGGTGCTGCCTCTCGCTTCGCTCGCTGTCCGCCGCTCGCTGCTCGCTCGCGCAGCCAAAAATGGCCAGTTTTGGCCCGTTTTTGGGCTGTTTTGGCCTGTTTTTGGGCTGTTCTTGTGTGCCGCGGCGACCGTCGTGAGCGGAGCAAAATGTCAGCCATCTCAGCACCCTGGAACCCCCCGGGTGGCACAGGGCTGGATGGGGCTTTCGTATAGCAGGGACGGTGCTGCCTCTCGCTTCGCTCGCTGTCCGCCGCTCGCCGCTCGCTCGCGCAGCCAAAAATGGCCAGTTTTGGCCCGTTTTTGGGCCGTTTTGGCCAGTTTTTGGCCTGTTCTTGCGTTGCGCGGTGACCGTCGAGAGC
>NW_027020318.1:72500-75000 GCF_036884655.1 Musa acuminata AAA Group
CGTCAGCCATCTCAGCACCCTGGAACCCCCCGGGTGGCACAGGGCTGGATGGGGCTTTCGTATAGCAGGGACGGTGCTGCCTCTCGCTTCGCTCGCTGTCCGCCGCTCGCCGCTCGCTCGTGCAGCCAAAAATGGCCAGTTTTGGCCCGTTTTTGGGCCGTTTTGGCCAGTTTTTGGCCTGTTCTTGCATTGCGCGGTGACCGTCGAGAGCGGAGCAAAACGTCAGCCATCTCAGCACCCTGGAACCCCCCGGGTGGCACAGGGCTGGATGGGGCTTTCGTATAGCAGGGACGGTGCTGCCTCTCGCTTCGCTCGCTGTCCGCCGCTCGCCGCTCGCTCGTGCAGCCAAAAATGGCCAGTTTTGGCCCGTTTTTGGGCCGTTTTGGCCAGTTTTTGGCCTGTTCTTGCATTGCGCGGTGACCGTCGAGAGCGGAGCAAAACGTCAGCCATCTCAGCACCCTGGAACCCCCCGGGTGGCACAGGGCTGGATGGGGCTTTCGTATAGCAGGGACGGTGCTGCCTCTCGCTTCGCTCGCTGTCCGCCGCTCGCCGCTCGCTCGTGCAGCCAAAAATGGCCAGTTTTGGCCCGTTTTTGGGCCGTTTTGGCCAGTTTTTGGCCTGTTCTTGCATTGCGCGGTGACCGTCGAGAGCGGAGCAAAACGTCAGCCATCTCAGCACCCTGGAACCCCCCGGGTGGCACAGGGCTGGATGGGGCTTTCGTATAGCAGGGACGGTGCTGCCTCTCGCTTCGCTCGCTGTCCGCCGCTCGCCGCTCGCTCGCGCAGCCAAAAATGGCCAGTTTTGGCCCGTTTTTGGGCCGTTTTGGCCAGTTTTTGGCCTGTTCTTGCATTGCGCGGTGACCGTCGAGAGCGGAGCAAAACGTCAGCCATCTCAGCACCCTGGAACCCCCCGGGTGGCACAGGGCTGGATGGGGCTTTCGTATAGCAGGGACGGTGCTGCCTCTCGCTTCGCTCGCTGTCCGCCGCTCGCCGCTCGCTCGTGCAGCCAAAAATGGCCAGTTTTGGCCCGTTTTTGGGCCGTTTTGGCCAGTTTTTGGCCTGTTCTTGCATTGCGCGGTGACCGTCGAGAGCGGAGCAAAACGTCAGCCATCTCAGCACCCTGGAACCCCCCGGGTGGCACAGGGCTGGATGGGGCTTTCGTATAGCAGGGACGGTGCTGCCTCTCGCTTCGCTCGCTGTCCGCCGCTCGCCGCTCGCTCGTGCAGCCAAAAATGGCCAGTTTTGGCCCGTTTTTGGGCCGTTTTGGCCAGTTTTTGGCCTGTTCTTGCATTGCGCGGTGACCGTCGAGAGCGGAGCAAAACGTCAGCCATCTCAGCACCCTGGAACCCCCCGGGTGGCACAGGGCTGGATGGGGCTTTCGTATAGCAGGGACGGTGCTGCCTCTCGCTTCGCTCGCTGTCCGCCGCTCGCCGCTCGCTCGTGCAGCCAAAAATGGCCAGTTTTGGCCCGTTTTTGGGCCGTTTTGGCCAGTTTTTGGCCTGTTCTTGCATTGCGCGGTGACCGTCGAGAGCGGAGCAAAACGTCAGCCATCTCAGCACCCTGGAACCCCCCGGGTGGCACAGGGCTGGATGGGGCTTTCGTATAGCAGGGACGGTGCTGCCTCTCGCTTCGCTCGCTGTCCGCCGCTCGCCGCTCGCTCGCGCAGCCAAAAATGGCCAGTTTTGGCCCGTTTTTGGGCCGTTTTGGCCAGTTTTTGGCCTGTTCTTGCATTGCGCGGTGACCGTCGAGAGCGGAGCAAAACGTCAGCCATCTCAGCACCCTGGAACCCCCCGGGTGGCACAGGGCTGGATGGGGCTTTCGTATAGCAGGGACGGTGCTGCCTCTCGCTTCGCTCGCTGTCCGCCGCTCGCCGCTCGCTCGTGCAGCCAAAAATGGCCAGTTTTGGCCCGTTTTTGGGCCGTTTTGGCCAGTTTTTGGCCTGTTCTTGCATTGCGCGGTGACCGTCGAGAGCGGAGCAAAACGTCAGCCATCTCAGCACCCTGGAACCCCCCGGGTGGCACAGGGCTGGATGGGGCTTTCGTATAGCAGGGACGGTGCTGCCTCTCGCTTCGCTCGCTGTCCGCCGCTCGCCGCTCGCTCGTGCAGCCAAAAATGGCCAGTTTTGGCCCGTTTTTGGGCCGTTTTGGCCAGTTTTTGGCCTGTTCTTGCATTGCGCGGTGACCGTCGAGAGCGGAGCAAAACGTCAGCCATCTCAGCACCCTGGAACCCCCCGGGTGGCACAGGGCTGGATGGGGCTTTCGTATAGCAGGGACGGTGCTGCCTCTCGCTTCGCTCGCTGTCCGCCGCTCGCCGCTCGCTCGTGCAGCCAAAAATGGCCAGTTTTGGCCCGTTTTTGGGCCGTTTTGGCCAGTTTTTGGCCTGTTCTTGCATTGCGCGGTGACCGTCGAGAGCGGAGCAAAACGTCAGCCATCTCAGCACCCTGGAACCCCCCGGGTGGCACAGGGCTGGATGGGGCTTTCGTATAGCAGGGACGGTGCTGC
>NW_027020318.1:85000-90000 GCF_036884655.1 Musa acuminata AAA Group
CTGTTCGCCGCTCGCCGCTCGCTCGCGCAGCCAAAAATGACCAGTTTTGGCCCGTTTTTGGGCTGTTTTGGCCTGTTTATGGTCCGTTCTTGCGTGGTGCGGTGACCGTCGTGAGCGGAGCAAAACGTCAGCCATCTCAGCACCCTGGAACCCCCCGGGTGGCACAGGGCTGGATGGGGCTTTCGTATATAGCAGGGACGGTGCTGCCTCTCGCTTCGCTCGCTGTCCGCCGCTCGCCGCTCGCTCGCGCAGCCAAAAATGGCCAGTTTTGGCCCGTTTTTGGGCCGTTTTGGCCAGTTTTTGGCCTGTTCTTGCATTGCGCGGTGACCGTCGAGAGCGGAGCAAAACGTCAGCCATCTCAGCACCCTGGAACCCCCCGGGTGGCACAGGGCTGGATGGGGCTTTCGTATAGCAGGGACGGTGCTGCCTCTCGCTTCGCTCGCTGTCCGCCGCTCGCCGCTCGCTCGTGCAGCCAAAAATGGCCAGTTTTGGCCCGTTTTTGGGCCGTTTTGGCCAGTTTTTGGCCTGTTCTTGCATTGCGCGGTGACCGTCGAGAGCGGAGCAAAACGTCAGCCATCTCAGCACCCTGGAACCCCCCGGGTGGCACAGGGCTGGATGGGGCTTTCGTATAGCAGGGACGGTGCTGCCTCTCGCTTCGCTCGCTGTCCGCCGCTCGCCGCTCGCTCGTGCAGCCAAAAATGGCCAGTTTTGGCCCGTTTTTGGGCCGTTTTGGCCAGTTTTTGGCCTGTTCTTGCATTGCGCGGTGACCGTCGAGAGCGGAGCAAAACGTCAGCCATCTCAGCACCCTGGAACCCCCCGGGTGGCACAGGGCTGGATGGGGCTTTCGTATAGCAGGGACGGTGCTGCCTCTCGCTTCGCTCGCTGTCCGCCGCTCGCCGCTCGCTCGTGCAGCCAAAAATGGCCAGTTTTGGCCCGTTTTTGGGCCGTTTTGGCCAGTTTTTGGCCTGTTCTTGCATTGCGCGGTGACCGTCGAGAGCGGAGCAAAACGTCAGCCATCTCAGCACCCTGGAACCCCCCGGGTGGCACAGGGCTGGATGGGGCTTTCGTATAGCAGGGACGGTGCTGCCTCTCGCTTCGCTCGCTGTCCGCCGCTCGCCGCTCGCTCGTGCAGCCAAAAATGGCCAGTTTTGGCCCGTTTTTGGGCCGTTTTGGCCAGTTTTTGGCCTGTTCTTGCATTGCGCGGTGACCGTCGAGAGCGGAGCAAAACGTCAGCCATCTCAGCACCCTGGAACCCCCCGGGTGGCACAGGGCTGGATGGGGCTTTCGTATAGCAGGGACGGTGCTGCCTCTCGCTTCGCTCGCTGTCCGCCGCTCGCCGCTCGCTCGTGCAGCCAAAAATGGCCAGTTTTGGCCCGTTTTTGGGCCGTTTTGGCCAGTTTTTGGCCTGTTCTTGCATTGCGCGGTGACCGTCGAGAGCGGAGCAAAACGTCAGCCATCTCAGCACCCTGGAACCCCCCGGGTGGCACAGGGCTGGATGGGGCTTTCGTATAGCAGGGACGGTGCTGCCTCTCGCTTCGCTCGCTGTCCGCCGCTCGCCGCTCGCTCGTGCAGCCAAAAATGGCCAGTTTTGGCCCGTTTTTGGGCCGTTTTGGCCAGTTTTTGGCCTGTTCTTGCATTGCGCGGTGACCGTCGAGAGCGGAGCAAAACGTCAGCCATCTCAGCACCCTGGAACCCCCCGGGTGGCACAGGGCTGGATGGGGCTTTCGTATAGCAGGGACGGTGCTGCCTCTCGCTTCGCTCGCTGTCCGCCGCTCGCCGCTCGCTCGTGCAGCCAAAAATGGCCAGTTTTGGCCCGTTTTTGGGCCGTTTTGGCCAGTTTTTGGCCTGTTCTTGCATTGCGCGGTGACCGTCGAGAGCGGAGCAAAACGTCAGCCATCTCAGCACCCTGGAACCCCCCGGGTGGCACAGGGCTGGATGGGGCTTTCGTATAGCAGGGACGGTGCTGCCTCTCGCTTCGCTCGCTGTCCGCCGCTCGCCGCTCGCTCGTGCAGCCAAAAATGGCCAGTTTTGGCCCGTTTTTGGGCCGTTTTGGCCAGTTTTTGGCCTGTTCTTGCATTGCGCGGTGACCGTCGAGAGCGGAGCAAAACGTCAGCCATCTCAGCACCCTGGAACCCCCCGGGTGGCACAGGGCTGGATGGGGCTTTCGTATAGCAGGGACGGTGCTGCCTCTCGCTTCGCTCGCTGTCCGCCGCTCGCCGCTCGCTCGCGCAGCCAAAAATGGCCAGTTTTGGCCCGTTTTTGGGCCGTTTTGGCCAGTTTTTGGCCTGTTCTTGCATTGCGCGGTGACCGTCGAGAGCGGAGCAAAACGTCAGCCATCTCAGCACCCTGGAACCCCCCGGGTGGCACAGGGCTGGATGGGGCTTTCGTATAGCAGGGACGGTGCTGCCTCTCGCTTCGCTCGCTGTCCGCCGCTCGCCGCTCGCTCGTGCAGCCAAAAATGGCCAGTTTTGGCCCGTTTTTGGGCCGTTTTGGCCAGTTTTTGGCCTGTTCTTGCATTGCGCGGTGACCGTCGAGAGCGGAGCAAAACGTCAGCCATCTCAGCACCCTGGAACCCCCCGGGTGGCACAGGGCTGGATGGGGCTTTCGTATAGCAGGGACGGTGCTGCCTCTCGCTTCGCTCGCTGTCCGCCGCTCGCCGCTCGCTCGTGCAGCCAAAAATGGCCAGTTTTGGCCCGTTTTTGGGCCGTTTTGGCCAGTTTTTGGCCTGTTCTTGCATTGCGCGGTGACCGTCGAGAGCGGAGCAAAACGTCAGCCATCTCAGCACCCTGGAACCCCCCGGGTGGCACAGGGCTGGATGGGGCTTTCGTATAGCAGGGACGGTGCTGCCTCTCGCTTCGCTCGCTGTCCGCCGCTCGCCGCTCGCTCGTGCAGCCAAAAATGGCCAGTTTTGGCCCGTTTTTGGGCCGTTTTGGCCAGTTTTTGGCCTGTTCTTGCATTGCGCGGTGACCGTCGAGAGCGGAGCAAAACGTCAGCCATCTCAGCACCCTGGAACCCCCCGGGTGGCACAGGGCTGGATGGGGCTTTCGTATAGCAGGGACGGTGCTGCCTCTCGCTTCGCTCGCTGTCCGCCGCTCGCCGCTCGCTCGCGCAGCCAAAAATGGCCAGTTTTGGCCCGTTTTTGGGCCGTTTTGGCCAGTTTTTGGCCTGTTCTTGCATTGCGCGGTGACCGTCGAGAGCGGAGCAAAACGTCAGCCATCTCAGCACCCTGGAACCCCCCGGGTGGCACAGGGCTGGATGGGGCTTTCGTATAGCAGGGACGGTGCTGCCTCTCGCTTCGCTCGCTGTCCGCCGCTCGCCGCTCGCTCGTGCAGCCAAAAATGGCCAGTTTTGGCCCGTTTTTGGGCCGTTTTGGCCAGTTTTTGGCCTGTTCTTGCATTGCGCGGTGACCGTCGAGAGCGGAGCAAAACGTCAGCCATCTCAGCACCCTGGAACCCCCCGGGTGGCACAGGGCTGGATGGGGCTTTCGTATAGCAGGGACGGTGCTGCCTCTCGCTTCGCTCGCTGTCCGCCGCTCGCCGCTCGCTCGTGCAGCCAAAAATGGCCAGTTTTGGCCCGTTTTTGGGCCGTTTTGGCCAGTTTTTGGCCTGTTCTTGCATTGCGCGGTGACCGTCGAGAGCGGAGCAAAACGTCAGCCATCTCAGCACCCTGGAACCCCCCGGGTGGCACAGGGCTGGATGGGGCTTTCGTATAGCAGGGACGGTGCTGCCTCTCGCTTCGCTCGCTGTCCGCCGCTCGCCGCTCGCTCGTGCAGCCAAAAATGGCCAGTTTTGGCCCGTTTTTGGGCCGTTTTGGCCAGTTTTTGGCCTGTTCTTGCATTGCGCGGTGACCGTCGAGAGCGGAGCAAAACGTCAGCCATCTCAGCACCCTGGAACCCCCCGGGTGGCACAGGGCTGGATGGGGCTTTCGTATAGCAGGGACGGTGCTGCCTCTCGCTTCGCTCGCTGTCCGCCGCTCGCCGCTCGCTCGCGCAGCCAAAAATGGCCAGTTTTGGCCCGTTTTTGGGCCGTTTTGGCCAGTTTTTGGCCTGTTCTTGCATTGCGCGGTGACCGTCGAGAGCGGAGCAAAACGTCAGCCATCTCAGCACCCTGGAACCCCCCGGGTGGCACAGGGCTGGATGGGGCTTTCGTATAGCAGGGACGGTGCTGCCTCTCGCTTCGCTCGCTGTCCGCCGCTCGCCGCTCGCGCAGCCAAAAATGGCCAGTTTTGGCCCGTTTTTGGGCCGTTTTGGCCAGTTTTTGGCCTGTTCTTGCATTGCGCGGTGACCGTCGAGAGCGGAGCAAAACGTCAGCCATCTCAGCACCCTGGAACCCCCCGGGTGGCACAGGGCTGGATGGGGCTTTCGTATAGCAGGGACGGTGCTGCCTCTCGCTTCGCTCGCTGTTCGCCGCTCGCCGCTCGCTCGCGCAGCCAAAAATGGCCAGTTTTGGCCCGTTTTTGGGCTGTTTTGGCCAGTTTTTGGCCTGTTCTTGCGTGGTGCGGTGACCGTCGTGAGCGGAGCAAAACGTCAGCCATCTCAGCACCCTGGAACCCCCCGGGTGGCACAGGGCTGGATGGGGCTTTCGTATAGCAGGGACGGTGCTGCCTCTCGCTTCGCTCGCTGTTCGCCGCTCGCCGCTCGCTCGCGCAGCCAAAAATGGCCAGTTTTGGCCCGTTTTTGGGCTGTTTTGGCCTGTTTTTGGGCTGTTCTTGTGTGGCGCGGTGACCGTCGTGAGCGGAGCAAAATGTCAGCCATCTCAGCACCCTGGAACCCCCCGGGTGGCACAGGGCTGGATGGGGCTTTCGTATAGCAGGGACGGTGCTGCCTCGCGCTTCGCTCGCTGTTCGCCGCTCTCCGCTCGCTCGCGCAGCAAAAAATGGCCAGTTTTGGCCCGTTTTTGGGCTGTTTTGGCCAGTTTTTGGCCTGTTCTTGCGTGCCGCGGCGACCGTCGTGAGCGGAGCAAAACGTCAGCCATCTCAGCACCCTGGAACCCCCCGGGTGG
>NW_027020318.1:100000-102500 GCF_036884655.1 Musa acuminata AAA Group
GGATGGGGCTTTCGTATAGCAGGGACGGTGCTGCCTCTCGCTTCGCTCGCTGTCCGCCGCTCGCCGCTCGCTCGTGCAGCCAAAAATGGCCAGTTTTGGCCCGTTTTTGGGCCGTTTTGGCCAGTTTTTGGCCTGTTCTTGCATTGCGCGGTGACCGTCGAGAGCGGAGCAAAACGTCAGCCATCTCAGCACCCTGGAACCCCCCGGGTGGCACAGGGCTGGATGGGGCTTTCGTATAGCAGGGACGGTGCTGCCTCTCGCTTCGCTCGCTGTCCGCCGCTCGCCGCTCGCTCGTGCAGCCAAAAATGGCCAGTTTTGGCCCGTTTTTGGGCCGTTTTGGCCAGTTTTTGGCCTGTTCTTGCATTGCGCGGTGACCGTCGAGAGCGGAGCAAAACGTCAGCCATCTCAGCACCCTGGAACCCCCCGGGTGGCACAGGGCTGGATGGGGCTTTCGTATAGCAGGGACGGTGCTGCCTCTCGCTTCGCTCGCTGTCCGCCGCTCGCCGCTCGCTCGTGCAGCCAAAAATGGCCAGTTTTGGCCCGTTTTTGGGCCGTTTTGGCCAGTTTTTGGCCTGTTCTTGCATTGCGCGGTGACCGTCGAGAGCGGAGCAAAACGTCAGCCATCTCAGCACCCTGGAACCCCCCGGGTGGCACAGGGCTGGATGGGGCTTTCGTATAGCAGGGACGGTGCTGCCTCTCGCTTCGCTCGCTGTCCGCCGCTCGCCGCTCGCTCGTGCAGCCAAAAATGGCCAGTTTTGGCCCGTTTTTGGGCCGTTTTGGCCAGTTTTTGGCCTGTTCTTGCATTGCGCGGTGACCGTCGAGAGCGGAGCAAAACGTCAGCCATCTCAGCACCCTGGAACCCCCCGGGTGGCACAGGGCTGGATGGGGCTTTCGTATAGCAGGGACGGTGCTGCCTCTCGCTTCGCTCGCTGTCCGCCGCTCGCCGCTCGCTCGTGCAGCCAAAAATGGCCAGTTTTGGCCCGTTTTTGGGCCGTTTTGGCCAGTTTTTGGCCTGTTCTTGCATTGCGCGGTGACCGTCGAGAGCGGAGCAAAACGTCAGCCATCTCAGCACCCTGGAACCCCCCGGGTGGCACAGGGCTGGATGGGGCTTTCGTATAGCAGGGACGGTGCTGCCTCTCGCTTCGCTCGCTGTCCGCCGCTCGCCGCTCGCTCGCGCAGCCAAAAATGGCCAGTTTTGGCCCGTTTTTGGGCCGTTTTGGCCAGTTTTTGGCCTGTTCTTGCATTGCGCGGTGACCGTCGAGAGCGGAGCAAAACGTCAGCCATCTCAGCACCCTGGAACCCCCCGGGTGGCACAGGGCTGGATGGGGCTTTCGTATAGCAGGGACGGTGCTGCCTCTCGCTTCGCTCGCTGTCCGCCGCTCGCCGCTCGCTCGTGCAGCCAAAAATGGCCAGTTTTGGCCCGTTTTTGGGCCGTTTTGGCCAGTTTTTGGCCTGTTCTTGCATTGCGCGGTGACCGTCGAGAGCGGAGCAAAACGTCAGCCATCTCAGCACCCTGGAACCCCCCGGGTGGCACAGGGCTGGATGGGGCTTTCGTATAGCAGGGACGGTGCTGCCTCTCGCTTCGCTCGCTGTCCGCCGCTCGCCGCTCGCTCGTGCAGCCAAAAATGGCCAGTTTTGGCCCGTTTTTGGGCCGTTTTGGCCAGTTTTTGGCCTGTTCTTGCATTGCGCGGTGACCGTCGAGAGCGGAGCAAAACGTCAGCCATCTCAGCACCCTGGAACCCCCCGGGTGGCACAGGGCTGGATGGGGCTTTCGTATAGCAGGGACGGTGCTGCCTCTCGCTTCGCTCGCTGTCCGCCGCTCGCCGCTCGCTCGTGCAGCCAAAAATGGCCAGTTTTGGCCCGTTTTTGGGCCGTTTTGGCCAGTTTTTGGCCTGTTCTTGCATTGCGCGGTGACCGTCGAGAGCGGAGCAAAACGTCAGCCATCTCAGAACCCTGGAACCCCCCGGGTGGCACAGGGCTGGATGGGGCTTTCGTATAGCAGGGACGGTGCTGCCTCTCGCTTCGCTCGCTGTCCGCCGCTCGCCGCTCGCTCGCGCAGCCAAAAATGGCCAGTTTTGGCCCGTTTTTGGGCCGTTTTGGCCAGTTTTTGGCCTGTTCTTGCATTGCGCGGTGACCGTCGAGAGCGGAGCAAAACGTCAGCCATCTCAGCACCCTGGAACCCCCCGGGTGGCACAGGGCTGGATGGGGCTTTCGTATAGCAGGGACGGTGCTGCCTCTCGCTTCGCTCGCTGTCCGCCGCTCGCCGCTCGCTCGTGCAGCCAAAAATGGCCAGTTTTGGCCCGTTTTTGGGCCGTTTTGGCCAGTTTTTGGCCTGTTCTTGCATTGCGCGGTGACCGTCGAGAGCGGAGCAAAACGTCAGCCATCTCAGCACCCTGGAACCCCCCGGGTGGCACAGGGCTGGATGGGGCTTTCGTATAGCAGGGACGGTGCTGCCTCTCGCTTCGCTCGCTGTCCGCCGCTCGCCGCTCGCTCGTGCAGC
>NW_027020318.1:112500-117500 GCF_036884655.1 Musa acuminata AAA Group
TTGGCCCGTTTTTGGGCTGTTTTGGCCTGTTTTTGGTCCGTTCTTGCGTGGCACGGCGACCGTCGTGAGCGGAGCAAAACGTCAGCCATCTCAGCACCCTGGAACCCCCCGGGTGGCACAGGGCTGGATGGGGCTTTCGTATAGCAGGGACGGTGCTGCCTCTCGCTTCGCTCGCTGTTCGCCGCTCACCGCTCGCTCGCTCAGCCAAAAATGGCCAGTTTTGGCCCGTTTTTGGGCTGTTTTGGCCTGTTTTTGGTCCGTTCTTGCATGGCGCGGTGACCGTCGTGAGCGGAGCAAAACGTCAGCCATCTCAGCACCCTGGAACCCCCCGGGTGGCACAGGGCTGGATGGGGCTTTCGTATAGCAGGGACGGTGCTGCCTCACGCTTCGCTCGCTGTTCGCCGCTCGCCGCTCGCTCGCGCAGCCAAAAATGACCAGTTTTGGCCCGTTTTTGGGCTGTTTTGGCCTGTTTATGGTCCGTTCTTGCGTGGTGCGGTGACCGTCGTGAGCGGAGCAAAACGTCAGCCATCTCAGCACCCTGGAACCCCCCGGGTGGCACAGGGCTGGATGGGGCTTTCGTATATAGCAGGGACGGTGCTGCCTCTCGCTTCGCTCGCTGTCCGCCGCTCGCCGCTCGCTCGCGCAGCCAAAAATGGCCAGTTTTGGCCCGTTTTTGGGCCGTTTTGGCCAGTTTTTGGCCTGTTCTTGCATTGCGCGGTGACCGTCGAGAGCGGAGCAAAACGTCAGCCATCTCAGCACCCTGGAACCCCCCGGGTGGCACAGGGCTGGATGGGGCTTTCGTATAGCAGGGACGGTGCTGCCTCTCGCTTCGCTCGCTGTCCGCCGCTCGCCGCTCGCTCGTGCAGCCAAAAATGGCCAGTTTTGGCCCGTTTTTGGGCCGTTTTGGCCAGTTTTTGGCCTGTTCTTGCATTGCGCGGTGACCGTCGAGAGCGGAGCAAAACGTCAGCCATCTCAGCACCCTGGAACCCCCCGGGTGGCACAGGGCTGGATGGGGCTTTCGTATAGCAGGGACGGTGCTGCCTCTCGCTTCGCTCGCTGTCCGCCGCTCGCCGCTCGCTCGTGCAGCCAAAAATGGCCAGTTTTGGCCCGTTTTTGGGCCGTTTTGGCCAGTTTTTGGCCTGTTCTTGCATTGCGCGGTGACCGTCGAGAGCGGAGCAAAACGTCAGCCATCTCAGCACCCTGGAACCCCCCGGGTGGCACAGGGCTGGATGGGGCTTTCGTATAGCAGGGACGGTGCTGCCTCTCGCTTCGCTCGCTGTCCGCCGCTCGCCGCTCGCTCGTGCAGCCAAAAATGGCCAGTTTTGGCCCGTTTTTGGGCCGTTTTGGCCAGTTTTTGGCCTGTTCTTGCATTGCGCGGTGACCGTCGAGAGCGGAGCAAAACGTCAGCCATCTCAGCACCCTGGAACCCCCCGGGTGGCACAGGGCTGGATGGGGCTTTCGTATAGCAGGGACGGTGCTGCCTCTCGCTTCGCTCGCTGTCCGCCGCTCGCCGCTCGCTCGTGCAGCCAAAAATGGCCAGTTTTGGCCCGTTTTTGGGCCGTTTTGGCCAGTTTTTGGCCTGTTCTTGCATTGCGCGGTGACCGTCGAGAGCGGAGCAAAACGTCAGCCATCTCAGCACCCTGGAACCCCCCGGGTGGCACAGGGCTGGATGGGGCTTTCGTATAGCAGGGACGGTGCTGCCTCTCGCTTCGCTCGCTGTCCGCCGCTCGCCGCTCGCTCGTGCAGCCAAAAATGGCCAGTTTTGGCCCGTTTTTGGGCCGTTTTGGCCAGTTTTTGGCCTGTTCTTGCATTGCGCGGTGACCGTCGAGAGCGGAGCAAAACGTCAGCCATCTCAGCACCCTGGAACCCCCCGGGTGGCACAGGGCTGGATGGGGCTTTCGTATAGCAGGGACGGTGCTGCCTCTCGCTTCGCTCGCTGTCCGCCGCTCGCCGCTCGCTCGTGCAGCCAAAAATGGCCAGTTTTGGCCCGTTTTTGGGCCGTTTTGGCCAGTTTTTGGCCTGTTCTTGCATTGCGCGGTGACCGTCGAGAGCGGAGCAAAACGTCAGCCATCTCAGCACCCTGGAACCCCCCGGGTGGCACAGGGCTGGATGGGGCTTTCGTATAGCAGGGACGGTGCTGCCTCTCGCTTCGCTCGCTGTCCGCCGCTCGCCGCTCGCTCGTGCAGCCAAAAATGGCCAGTTTTGGCCCGTTTTTGGGCCGTTTTGGCCAGTTTTTGGCCTGTTCTTGCATTGCGCGGTGACCGTCGAGAGCGGAGCAAAACGTCAGCCATCTCAGCACCCTGGAACCCCCCGGGTGGCACAGGGCTGGATGGGGCTTTCGTATAGCAGGGACGGTGCTGCCTCTCGCTTCGCTCGCTGTCCGCCGCTCGCCGCTCGCTCGTGCAGCCAAAAATGGCCAGTTTTGGCCCGTTTTTGGGCCGTTTTGGCCAGTTTTTGGCCTGTTCTTGCATTGCGCGGTGACCGTCGAGAGCGGAGCAAAACGTCAGCCATCTCAGCACCCTGGAACCCCCCGGGTGGCACAGGGCTGGATGGGGCTTTCGTATAGCAGGGACGGTGCTGCCTCTCGCTTCGCTCGCTGTCCGCCGCTCGCCGCTCGCTCGCGCAGCCAAAAATGGCCAGTTTTGGCCCGTTTTTGGGCCGTTTTGGCCAGTTTTTGGCCTGTTCTTGCATTGCGCGGTGACCGTCGAGAGCGGAGCAAAACGTCAGCCATCTCAGCACCCTGGAACCCCCCGGGTGGCACAGGGCTGGATGGGGCTTTCGTATAGCAGGGACGGTGCTGCCTCTCGCTTCGCTCGCTGTCCGCCGCTCGCCGCTCGCTCGTGCAGCCAAAAATGGCCAGTTTTGGCCCGTTTTTGGGCCGTTTTGGCCAGTTTTTGGCCTGTTCTTGCATTGCGCGGTGACCGTCGAGAGCGGAGCAAAACGTCAGCCATCTCAGCACCCTGGAACCCCCCGGGTGGCACAGGGCTGGATGGGGCTTTCGTATAGCAGGGACGGTGCTGCCTCTCGCTTCGCTCGCTGTCCGCCGCTCGCCGCTCGCTCGTGCAGCCAAAAATGGCCAGTTTTGGCCCGTTTTTGGGCCGTTTTGGCCAGTTTTTGGCCTGTTCTTGCATTGCGCGGTGACCGTCGAGAGCGGAGCAAAACGTCAGCCATCTCAGCACCCTGGAACCCCCCGGGTGGCACAGGGCTGGATGGGGCTTTCGTATAGCAGGGACGGTGCTGCCTCTCGCTTCGCTCGCTGTCCGCCGCTCGCCGCTCGCTCGTGCAGCCAAAAATGGCCAGTTTTGGCCCGTTTTTGGGCCGTTTTGGCCAGTTTTTGGCCTGTTCTTGCATTGCGCGGTGACCGTCGAGAGCGGAGCAAAACGTCAGCCATCTCAGCACCCTGGAACCCCCCGGGTGGCACAGGGCTGGATGGGGCTTTCGTATAGCAGGGACGGTGCTGCCTCTCGCTTCGCTCGCTGTCCGCCGCTCGCCGCTCGCTCGCGCAGCCAAAAATGGCCAGTTTTGGCCCGTTTTTGGGCCGTTTTGGCCAGTTTTTGGCCTGTTCTTGCATTGCGCGGTGACCGTCGAGAGCGGAGCAAAACGTCAGCCATCTCAGCACCCTGGAACCCCCCGGGTGGCACAGGGCTGGATGGGGCTTTCGTATAGCAGGGACGGTGCTGCCTCTCGCTTCGCTCGCTGTCCGCCGCTCGCCGCTCGCTCGTGCAGCCAAAAATGGCCAGTTTTGGCCCGTTTTTGGGCCGTTTTGGCCAGTTTTTGGCCTGTTCTTGCATTGCGCGGTGACCGTCGAGAGCGGAGCAAAACGTCAGCCATCTCAGCACCCTGGAACCCCCCGGGTGGCACAGGGCTGGATGGGGCTTTCGTATAGCAGGGACGGTGCTGCCTCTCGCTTCGCTCGCTGTCCGCCGCTCGCCGCTCGCTCGTGCAGCCAAAAATGGCCAGTTTTGGCCCGTTTTTGGGCCGTTTTGGCCAGTTTTTGGCCTGTTCTTGCATTGCGCGGTGACCGTCGAGAGCGGAGCAAAACGTCAGCCATCTCAGCACCCTGGAACCCCCCGGGTGGCACAGGGCTGGATGGGGCTTTCGTATAGCAGGGACGGTGCTGCCTCTCGCTTCGCTCGCTGTCCGCCGCTCGCCGCTCGCTCGTGCAGCCAAAAATGGCCAGTTTTGGCCCGTTTTTGGGCCGTTTTGGCCAGTTTTTGGCCTGTTCTTGCATTGCGCGGTGACCGTCGAGAGCGGAGCAAAACGTCAGCCATCTCAGCACCCTGGAACCCCCCGGGTGGCACAGGGCTGGATGGGGCTTTCGTATAGCAGGGACGGTGCTGCCTCTCGCTTCGCTCGCTGTCCGCCGCTCGCCGCTCGCTCGCGCAGCCAAAAATGGCCAGTTTTGGCCCGTTTTTGGGCCGTTTTGGCCAGTTTTTGGCCTGTTCTTGCATTGCGCGGTGACCGTCGAGAGCGGAGCAAAACGTCAGCCATCTCAGCACCCTGGAACCCCCCGGGTGGCACAGGGCTGGATGGGGCTTTCGTATAGCAGGGACGGTGCTGCCTCTCGCTTCGCTCGCTGTCCGCCGCTCGCCGCTCGCGCAGCCAAAAATGGCCAGTTTTGGCCCGTTTTTGGGCCGTTTTGGCCAGTTTTTGGCCTGTTCTTGCATTGCGCGGTGACCGTCGAGAGCGGAGCAAAACGTCAGCCATCTCAGCACCCTGGAACCCCCCGGGTGGCACAGGGCTGGATGGGGCTTTCGTATAGCAGGGACGGTGCTGCCTCTCGCTTCGCTCGCTGTTCGCCGCTCGCCGCTCGCTCGCGCAGCCAAAAATGGCCAGTTTTGGCCCGTTTTTGGGCTGTTTTGGCCAGTTTTTGGCCTGTTCTTGCGTGGTGCGGTGACCGTCGTGAGCGGAGCAAAACGTCAGCCATCTCAGCACCCTGGAACCCCCCGGGTGGCACAGGGCTGGATGGGGCTTTCGTATAGCAGGGACGGTGCTGCCTC
>NW_027020319.1:7500-20000 GCF_036884655.1 Musa acuminata AAA Group
GCTCACTGTTCGCCGCTCGCCGCTCGCTCGCGCAGCCAAAAATGGCCTGTTTTGGCCCGTTTTTGGGCTGTTTTGGCCTGTTTTTGGGCTGTTCTTGCGTGGTGCGGTGACCATCGTGAGCGGAGCAAAACGTCAGCCATCTCAGCACCCTGGAACCCCCCGGGTTGTCACGAACGGTCGTCGCGCACCCGCAACAACTTCGTTCAACGAACCGTTCGTCGCTCACACCCGCATGTACAGCTGCTTGACAGCATGTTTTCCCATGGTTTTGGGTCATTTTGCTTGTAAATATGTAAGTTCGAACAAGCTGCAGCGTTGCAAAGCGATCGCTCACCGAACCGAGCAAAACAGCCCCAAAACAGCCCAAAACGGCTCCGTTTTCGCGTGCCGCGGGAGGTGAGCGGAGTGCTGCCTCCGCTCACCAAAACGTCAGCCATCTCAGCACCCAGGAACCCCCCGGGTGGCACATGGCTGGATGGGGCTTCGGTTATATACCGGGCGTTGAACACTCTTTCGCAAGTTCGCACGTGACCTTTACGGGAACTTGGTGTTGCGTCCGGGACCAGGTGAGCGGCTGTTTGTGGGCTTGCAGCTGTTCGTTCATCCTTGAAAGCCTTGCTTTTCCCCCTCTCCCTCTTTTCTCTTGTGCACACAAGGTGTTCGACGAATTGCTTGTAAAGCTTTCCTTTTCGCGAGACTTCGGGACGTGTCCGTTGCTCGTTCTTTCGATCTAACTCTCTTTCTCTTTTACAGGTCCTTCGGGACCTGCGAGAGGTTACAAAGTGGGCTGATCCTTGCGGAGCAAGATCGCAAGGGCGAAGCGCGACTTAGGCAAGGCAAGCTAAGTTCGCGTCTTTGCCGCAAGAGTGACTCGCGACTTAGGCAACGCAAGCTAAGTTCGCGTCGTTGGCCGCAAGGGTGCCGCACGCCTTAGGCAATTCCAGCTAAGGTCGTGACATTGTGGTATCAGAGCGGGCAAGCTCTTCGATCGAACAGCGAACGAACTTCGCAACTTCGCCATGGCAAAGCATCGTGGCGAATCAAGCAAGACGGGGCAGGCCGGACCCTTGCCCCAAGCAGCCGCAGGTGGGCTGCATGTGCACACTCGCTCTCATGCTGTTGGAGCCGCTCATGAGGATCGCGGCAGCGAACAGGATGAGCGAGAAGTTGGCAACTCTCCGCGAGCGGAGGAAGCGCAATCTGGTGCGCTAACTGGGAAAAAGAGTCATAAGGAGAGACTCACGACGGCGGAAACCCGCCTGGATGTTCTGGAAGCGAGCATGGAGGAACTCTACCATGGCCAACAAAGACTTGTTGGGGTAGAGAGCTCGCAAGAGGAAGCGGAGTCCAGGATCGACAAGGTCGAGGCCCTAGTCGACCGACTGTCCGATGACACCAAGGACTCCGTGCAGCACTTACAAGATGTTGTGGCGGAACTCACGGCGAAGGTGGCTATGCTCACAAGAACGCTAAATGCGGGAGGAGGCAACACCCGCGTTGCACCGCCACAAAACTTGAGGGCACCTGAGCCCCATGGATACGGAGGGGCCAGAGATGCCAAGGAGCTCGAGAACTTTCTGTTTGACATGGAACAATACTTCCGAGCTACGAGACCCGATTCTGAAGATACCAAAGTTTCAATAGCAACAATGTATCTGAACGGAGATGCGAAACTTTGGTGGCGAACTCGTTGGGAGGAAATCCAACAAGGTCGGTGTCGAGTCGACACATGGGAAGACTTGAAGCGGGAGTTGAGAACTCAGTTCCTACCGGAGAACACAGAGTTCGTCGCAAGAAGGAAGTTGAGACAACTCCGCCAAAGTACCACCATCCGAGACTATGTAAAGCAGTTTTCTGCACTGATGCTGGACATACAGGACATGTCCGAGAAGGACAAGTTGTTCAGTTTCCTTGATGGTTTGAAACCATGGGCTCAGCAAGAGCTGAATCGAAGGAATGTTACCGACGTGGTCGGGGCAATTGCAGCTGCAGAAAGGCTCACCGACTTCGTTTCCTCTGAAGACCCAGCGAGAAGGAAACAATCTTCAAGCAATCGCCCTCAAAAACATTCTCGAGGGAAGGAGCTCGGGGGCGAACAGAAGAAGAAGAGCTCCCACAAAGGGCCGAACCCAAAAGGCAAGGCCTCGAAACCTGGAGGATGCTTCTTGTGCGGAGGACCGCACATGGTAAGGGAGTGCCCACAGAAGCAGGCACTCAACGCTTTGACAGCTTCCATCCACCCTCCCCGATCGGACAAGGGCAAAGCTGTTGCCCTTAGCTCAAGCAGTTCTGAATCCAGCAGCGACGATGAAGAGTCGCAAGGACCCTGAATGGGAGCAATGCGTTTGTTGAACGCTATGCGGGGTCAAGTGGGGGAGAACATGAAGACGAAGGCACAAAAAGCAGGAAGTAGTGAACTGATGTATGTGGACATCAAGCTGAATGGCCAAACGACCCGTGCAATGGTGGACACGGGCGCTACCCACAACTTCATAGCCGATCGTGAAGCACAGCGACTTGGGTTGACATTGGAGAAGAGCCCAAGCCGAATGAAAGCAGTGAACTCGGAGGCCAGGCGAATCTCCGGACTGGCGAAGGGAGTTCCCATCAGAATCGGGACTTGGAGCGGAACCACCAACATGATGGCCGTGCCACTAGACGACTTCCAAGTGATTCTTGGAATAGAGTTTATGCACGCGGCGAAGTTGGTGCCGATGCCATTCTTGAATTCCCTATGTATGATGGGAGGCGATGACCCCTGTGTGGTGCCCGTCTCTCGGAGAGGAACCAAGGAGCCCCAACATATTTCGGCATTACAATTGAAGAAAGGGGTGCGAAAGGGCGAACTAACATTCGTGGCTGCTATGAAGCTAGAGCCACTCAATGAAGAAGCCATTCAAGAACCTGCTGTGGTGGCCAACGTCCTGAAGGAGTTCAAAGACGTTATGCCACCTGAGTTGCCGAAGACTCTTCCGCCACGCAGAGGCGTGGATCACAGTATTGAGCTGGAGCCAGGAGTGAAGCCTCCAGCGAGACCACCCTATCGCATGGCCCCGCCAGAGTTGGCAGAACTTAGAAAGCAGTTAGGTGAACTGCTAAGCGGTGGTCTCATCCGCAGCTCAAAAGCACCTTTCGGAGCTCCAGTTCTCTTTCAGAAGAAACAAGATGGGAGTCTCCGATTATGCGTCGACTATCGAGCCCTCAACAAAGTAACAGTGAAGAACAAGTATCCCATCCCGCTCATCGCGGACTTGTTCGATCAACTGGGCAAGGCGAAGTATTTCTCAAAACTCGACCTCCGGTCGGGGTATTGGCAGGTGCGCATTGCTGAAGGCGACGAAGCAAAGACTACTTGTATGACCAGATATGGAGCGTTTGAGTTCTTGGTGATGCCTTTCGGCTTAACCAACGCTCCGGCCACATTCTGTACTCTCATGAACCAGCTATTCAAGGAGTATTTGGATAAGTTCGTGGTCGTCTACTTGGACGATATCGTCGTCTACAGCCAAACGCTCGAGGAGCACGTCAAGCACCTTCGGACGATTTTCAAGGTTCTCAGGGAGAACACGTTGTTCGTAAAAAGGGAGAAATGCTACTTTGCTCAGACTGAGATCCTATTCTTGGGGCATCGAATCGGTGATGGCTCCATTCGGATGGATAAGTCGAAGGTGCAAGCAGTTGCGGAATGGCGAACTCCAAAGAAGGAGCCAGAGTTGAGATCCTTCCTTGGTTTCGTCAACTACTATCGACGCTTCATTGCGGGATATTCGAAGCGGGCAACCCCACTGACGGAGTTGCTGAAGAAGGAGCAGCCTTGGAAGTGGTCTGACAGATGTGAGATAGCATTCCAAGATCTGAAGGCTGCTGTTCTGGAAGAACCAGTGCTCAAATTGCCAAACTATGGAGAGCCCTTTGAAGTCCATACAGATGCTTCGGACTTTGCTATTGGTGGAGTACTCATGCAAGAAGGTCATCCGGTGGCCTACGAGAGCCGCAAACTCAACGAGACCGAGAGGCGGTATCCAGTGCATGAGAAGGAGATGACAGCGGTGATCCACTGCCTACGAGTTTGGCGACACTACCTCCTTGGGTCGCGATTTGTGCTGAGGACAGACAACATCGCCCTGAGTTATTTCCAAACTCAAAAGAAGCTCTCCCCAAAGCAAGCACGGTGGCAGGACTTCCTGGCTGAATTTGATATGGCAATGGAATATAAGCCCGGGAAGGCGAACGTCGTGGCCGATGCGCTGAGTCGGAAGGTGGAGTGCGTGAATGCTACACAACTGGAGGGCAGAGGCCAAACAAGTCAGTTACACTCCAACTTCCTTTCCCGAATCAGAGATGGACTGTATAGTGATCCCCAGGCAGTTATCCTGATGCAGCTCATCAAAGAAGGCAAGGCACGACGATTTTGGGTCCAGGAGGGACTTGTTTACACAAAAGGGAATAGGGTTTATGTTCCCCGAGTGGACAACTTAAGGCGTGAACTCTTAAAAGAGTGTCACGATTCCCTTTGGGCTGGACATCCCGGCATTCACAGAACATTGGCTCTCGTGGAGAGGGCCTTCTACTGGCCAAAGATGGGGATTGATGTGGAGGAGTATGTTCGAACATGCCTTACTTGCCAACAAGACAAGGTGGAGCAGCGGAAGCCGGTGGGACTTTTGGAGCCGTTGCCCGTACCAGAAAGGCCATGGGAGAGCATTTCCTTAGACTTCATATCAAGCTTGCCACCTGTAGGGGGACTTGGATCGATACTTGTGGTGGTCGATCGGTTTTCAAAGTATGCAACATTCATTGCTGCTCCCCTACACTGTTCAGCTGAAGAGGCGGCCAGACTGTTGATGAAGGGTGTAGTGAAGTATTGGGGAGTCCCACACAATATCATTAGTGATCGAGACGCTCGGTTTCTGGGACGGTTCTGGACCGAGCTATTCAAGTTGTTGGGATCAAAGTTATACTTCTCTACAAGCCTCCACCCCCAGACGGATGGTCAGACTGAAAGAATAAATTCGCTCTTGGAGCAGTATCTCCGGCACTACGTGAGTGCCAATCAACGAGATTGGGTGAAGCTGTTGGACATCGCCCAATTCTCCTACAACTTGCAGCGGAGCTCTGCATCCAACAAGAGCCCCTTCGAAATTATCACAGGACAACAACCGTCGACTCCGCACACTATGGCAATTGGGTATACGGGGAGTAGTCCATCAGCCTACCATTTCGCAAAGGAGTGGCATCGAAATGCCGATATTGCGCGGGCTTACTTGGAGAAGGCGGCAAAACGGATGAAGAAGTGGGCAGACTTGGGAAGGCGACCACAGGAGTTCAAAGTTGGCGATTTGGTGTTGGTAAAGCTCCAACCAGCATCACTCCAATTCTTCAGGAAAAGAGTCCACAAAGGATTGGTGCGTAAGTATGAAGGGCCCTTCCCAATTATCAGCAGGGTAGGCAATGTTTCTTACAAGTTGCAGCTGCCGGCGTGGTTCAAAATTCACAACGTTCTTCACGCCAGCAACCTGAAGGCCTACCATTCAGATCCGCAAGATGCTTCTCGAAGTGTTCCAACTCGGCTACCTCCCATCACAGCCTCCTACGAGAAGCGAGTGGAAACCATTCTGGCGGATCGCAAGATAAAGCTACCCAACGGAGCGGAGCAAACAGAGTACTTGGTGAAGTGGCGAAAGCTTCCCCGAACTGAAGCCAGTTGGGAGCCTGAAGACGCCCTGCGACATGAAGAAGACGTCATCAACAACTACCAACAAGCGTCGACGAGGGCGTCGACAGTTTAAGTGGGGGAGAATGTCACGAACGGTCGTCGCGCACCCGCAACAACTTCGTTCAACGAACCGTTCGTCGCTCACACCCGCATGTACAGCTGCTTGACAGCATGTTTTCCCATGGTTTTGGGTCATTTTGCTTGTAAATATGTAAGTTCGAACAAGCTGCAGCGTTGCAAAGCGATCGCTCACCGAACCGAGCAAAACAGCCCCAAAACAGCCCAAAACGGCTCCGTTTTCGCGTGCCGCGGGAGGTGAGCGGAGTGCTGCCTCCGCTCACCAAAACGTCAGCCATCTCAGCACCCAGGAACCCCCCGGGTGGCACATGGCTGGATGGGGCTTCGGTTATATACCGGGCGTTGAACACTCTTTCGCAAGTTCGCACGTGACCTTTACGGGAACTTGGTGTTGCGTCCGGGACCAGGTGAGCGGCTGTTTGTGGGCTTGCAGCTGTTCGTTCATCCTTGAAAGCCTTGCTTTTCCCCCTCTCCCTCTTTTCTCTTGTGCACACAAGGTGTTCGACGAATTGCTTGTAAAGCTTTCCTTTTCGCGAGACTTCGGGACGTGTCCGTTGCTCGTTCTTTCGATCTAACTCTCTTTCTCTTTTACAGGTCCTTCGGGACCTGCGAGAGGTTACAAAGTGGGCTGATCCTTGCGGAGCAAGATCGCAAGGGCGAAGCGCGACTTAGGCAAGGCAAGCTAAGTTCGCGTCTTTGCCGCAAGAGTGACTCGCGACTTAGGCAACGCAAGCTAAGTTCGCGTCGTTGGCCGCAAGGGTGCCGCACGCCTTAGGCAATTCCAGCTAAGGTCGTGACAGGGTGGCACAGGGCTGGATGGGGCTTTCGTATAGCAGGGACGGTGCTGCCTCTCGCTTCGCTCGCTGTCCGCCGCTCGCCGCTCGCTCGCGCAGCCAAAAATGGCCAGTTTTGGCCCGTTTTTGGGCCGTTTTGGCCTGTTTTTGGGCTGTTCTTGCATGGCGCGGCGACCGTCGTGAGCGGAGCAAAATGTCAGCCATCTCAGCACCCTGGAACCCCCCGGGTTGACACGGACTTAGCTGGTTTTGCCTAAGTCGTGCGGCACCCTTGCGTGTCCGTCCGCAAAGGTCAGCCTCCCCGAAGCCTCCCATTGTCCCTTAGGACCATCAAAAGAGAGAACGGGTTAGAGAGAACGCCTCAAACGAGATCCACAAGCAAACATGTCCGAAAAACACTTCATAGACAATGCAAATTACAAACAGACTTTACAAGCTCTGAACAGTGGCACAACAAAGGGTAAAATGGTCCATTACAGACCGAGAAGCTCTCTCACGTGTCCACATGACACAACCTTTATTTACAGCCTAAAGAGGCCACCAACCCAACTAAAATGGGACTTATAAGCCTTCGGCCGCCCCTTTACATTCTGTACAGGGCATGAACATGCCAAAAGACACGGACACACATAAGCATTACATCCAACGTCTTGTTGAGAAGTTTGTCCGTGACATTCTCCCCCACTTATCCCTTCGACGTCCTCGTCGAAGCCTTTGTGAACACTGCAACTCTTCGCCTTTGCTGAGTCTTCAATCTTCTGCTCCAGCTGCAATGCGCCTCCTGGCTCCCAGCTGCTCTCCGCTGCTATTTTTGAGTAGTCGAACTTTGATCCGCCATGCTGCTTCAACTCACCAATGACTCTGACTGTGGTGTGGGGTTGGCTGAGTTGTGTTGATCCTTGTTGATTCCTGCGGATCTCCCAGATGAAGGAAAAGACCATCTTTACTGCGCCAGTCTCTCAAAATTCCCACATGCTGCTTGAACTGGGTGGATGCTTGTTGGAGCTTTAACGAGCATCGCCTCGCAAACTTCTGAAGTTTTTGGGTCCTTCCTCCACAAAATCTGCCCATTGACTCTTCTTTCAGTTAGTTGTCACATCCAAGTAGGTTCGCATCACTTCCGCTTTCGATTGGCATTTCGTTGGGAAATGAAGCGGACAATCTACTCTCAATAGCACTGATCACCGTTGGTGAGGATTTGACAACTATTGTCTTCCATTATCTTCGAAGGGTCTTTGAACTTGTGCAGAGCTCCTCTGCTGGATAGATAAGAGAACCGGGGTACTCGGTTTCGCCCATTCTCTTAAGAGTTGAGAAGGCAAAGGTTACTTGACTTCGCCCGCCTCCTCGAGGTTGTACTTCATGCATCGAGCTGGTTACTGGCCTTCGCCTGCTCTTTGCTCACACTTCTGAAGCACTTGAAGTGTTTGCACTCCTTGCATTGAGTTAGTTACTGTGATTCACCTTCTCAATGCCATCGAACTTCTGAAATGCGAGAAGTTTTCACCCCAACTTGGAGTAATTCTCTGATAGATGAGGTCGCCTCTGGGATTGTACCGTCTTCTCCATCAACCCTGCCGCCTACTCCACTGAGTAGCAAAGGTACAGCACCGCGTACTGCCAGCTTCGTTCCTTGGTCGTGCACTCTTGCATGACCCGAAGTCCTTCACTTACGGCTGTCTTGATGAGAAGCACACTGACACCGGTCTTACGAAGTTCCTCGGCCTCTGCCCTTCAGCCTTGTCCCGGTACTTGGAGATTGCCTCTGCATGCTCCACCTCCTCGGCCCCTTTCACGACCAAACGCTCTCCCTCCGTGAGAGCAAGGGATCAATGACTTGCACGGAAGTCCCGCCTCTGCGGTACCATGGCGCTGCAATGCCCATGGCCCTACTATCCGTCGCCTCGCATCTGCATCCCTTTTCTTCACGATCAGTAGACATGTCTCTGTGGCACTCCTCTGAGTCCACCTCCATTCTAACTGATTGCTTGACTTTGGGTAGCTAAGTCCCTCTGGACTCATCGTCGCTTCCTCGCCCCTTTCGACCCCCTGCTCCAACACCTCCGTGTTCTCCAAGCAGTCTGTTTGGTCGATGGAAAGACAGACTGCAACTCCCATGCATGGCCTCTGCCATTGCATTGTAGGGTTTGCACCGATTCTGTTCTCCATAGCTTCCTTGGTAACAACGTTCGCTTACTCGGCCTTGTCCTCTGACTTGCCGGGCTCCCTTAAGCGAATATGAGCTCTGGAGCAGTCCAACTCTCCAGCTGCTTCGATCATACCTCTGCATGATCAAGTCCCTCCCATGGGACTCCCTGGTACTTGCATACGAACAAAACCCTTGGTGGAACCTAGCCCCCATATGCTGATGACCAAGGTTTTCATCCGATGCAAAATTCGGTGCACGCCCGGAAGACCCGCCTCTGCGGTACCATGGCCTTCACTCCTTGAATCCATAGCCCTTCTTGCCGTCGTGTTGTTCACCAAAGCGGAGCTCCCAGTAGCTCCCGATCATACCTCCATATGATCTCATCCCTCACGGGACAAGGTCGTGTGTATCGCATTGCCATCGAACTGTTCCACCACGATCCGCTGCACCATGTCGCCTCCTGGTGACATCTCCATTGCATTCTGATCCTTGTGGAATAAACTCGAATTGTGAACCCTCCGCTGTGTGGCCTCTGCCAATACATCGCAGGGTCTCCTCCACCTTCGATTTTGTTCGCTCCTTTGGCAATCGATCTTCATCCACCCACTCTTGGGTCACACCTAGATGAAGCACCGCTCTAGGACAGTCCGTCGCCTAGTAGCTCCCGAAGTCCACTGACTTCACTGTAATTTGTGCACCATTGTCTGGATCCTGGGCCTCTGCCCCTACCAGCACAATCTCCGCTGCGCACCGCTTCCTTCATAGCAACTCGAATGGCAACACTGTGGCATATTCTTCAAGAGTACCCGCCTCTGCGTCCTCTTGCCCCGTGTTAAGGCCTTCTGAACCCAACTTCGCCTCTGCAAATTGAGTCGCCTTAGTTCCTCCCTCAAATGCTCCTCCGAGATAAGGTGCATGTGCCCCGAAGCTCCCTTCGTCTTTGGCACCATGCAAGATGAGTCCGCTCCGTCGGAATGAAGGACCCATGGAACAACATGATCCTGCTCTTGCCTCTGCAAGAGTTCATGTCCTTGACCTCTGTCTAAGGAAAGCACTGTGCCTCTGCTCCATGTTCCAACTTCTCTGCTGGCTCCCTTCATGCGGCTTGGGTACTTCGCCAAGTTACACCCAAGTTGTTCCGCTCCTCGTTTTTGCATTGAGTTGATGGTGGCCCTCGCGCCCACCATTCCACGGGTCAGCCCTCCCTTGAGTCCGATCTCCACATCGACTCCAAGTGTGCCTTCATTTGTGTTGCTCCCCCACTTGATCTCGCAATGCATCCACCAATGCATTCTCTCAAGCGAGATCATGCGGCAACTCCTCGCTGCTTGCTCGGTCCATTGAGCTTCGTGGAGTTGTTGTTTGTGAGGTACTCTTCCTCAACATGTGAAGTCCGTCTCGCATGATTCTCCCTCTGGAGTGCTGAGACTTATCCCGTTGGAGCAACATCTCTCTTCGTTTCGGAGACCACCATCCCCTTGGACTACTCCGATCTGCTAAACAAACTGTGCATTGTTCTGCCTCCTGCAAACGCACTTGCTAGATTGCGACTCCCCGTCAATACAGCCCCCACTGCATCCCTCAAGGTCTAGCAACATGCTGAACTCATTGCACACTTCAGCCGCCTACGGACGTATCCTTCACATGCCGAAGAGAAAGTTTCAATGCTCCATGGTGCCGAGTCTCGGCCGCCTTGGGATGGCCACGAACATTCCGTCGTCCGCATACAAGCCCATGCATGAGTACCAAATTCTTCGAGTTAGCAATTCCCCTCACCTCTGTGAGCTTTGCAAAACTCTTTTGGTCGTTGAGCAACTCATTCCACCTTGGATGGTCTCATTCTTGCCAAGCGCCTCGCTTGCCTAGAGCACCATCAAGTATAGTTGTCAACGTTGAGCCGTAGCTCAAACTCAGCCATCCCAACCTTTGTGCGCTCCAAATTCTTCCAAGCTTGCCTGTTCTCGTGGTGCCTCTTGCGCGAAGGGTTGGCCATTCCTCTGAATGCCAATCTCGGATGCCCGCTCCTCTGAGCGACTCCTTTCCCTACATCTCCATGCCCGTTTTCCCTCAAACGGTCGCGCGTGTGCTGACTGCCCTCAACGCAGCCCCGCTAGGTCCCCCACGTTTGCATGTCAAGTGTTTCTATGAGTGCTTGTCCCGCTCTGATACCATATGACACGGACTTAGCTGGTTTTGCCTAAGTCGTGCGGCACCCTTGCGTGTCCGTCCGCAAAGGTCAGCCTCCCCGAAGCCTCCCATTGTCCCTTAGGACCATCAAAAGAGAGAACGGGTTAGAGAGAACGCCTCAAACGAGATCCACAAGCAAACATGTCCGAAAAACACTTCATAGACAATGCAAATTACAAACAGACTTTACAAGCTCTGAACAGTGGCACAACAAAGGGTAAAATGGTCCATTACAGACCGAGAAGCTCTCTCACGTGTCCACATGACACAACCTTTATTTACAGCCTAAAGAGGCCACCAACCCAACTAAAATGGGACTTATAAGCCTTCGGCCGCCCCTTTACATTCTGTACAGGGCATGAACATGCCAAAAGACACGGACACACATAAGCATTACATCCAACGTCTTGTTGAGAAGTTTGTCCGTGACAGGGTGGCACAGGGCTGGATGGGGCTTTCGTATAGCAGGGACGGTGCTGCCTCTCGCTTCGCTCGCTGTCCGCCACTCGCCGCTCGCTCGCGCAGCCAAAAATGGCCAGTTTTGGCCCGTTTTTGGGCCGTTTTGGCCAGTTTTTGGCCTGTTCTTGCGTTGCGCGGTGACCGTCGAGAGCGGACCAAAACGTCAGCCATCTCAGCACCCTGGAACCCCCCGGGTGGCACAGGGCTGGATGGGGCTTTCGTATAGCAGGGACGGTGCTGCCTCACGCTTCGCTCGCTGTTCGCCGCTCGCCGCTCGCTCGCGCAGCCAAAAATGGCCTGTTTTGGCCCGTTTTTGGGCTGTTTTGGCCTGTTTTTGGGCTGTTCTTGCGTGGCGCGGCGACCGTCGTGAGCGGAGCAAAATGTCAGCCATCTCAGCACCCTGGAACCCCCCGGGTGGCACAGGGCTGGATGGGGCTTTCGTATAGCAGGGACGGTGCTGCCTCACGCTTCGCTCGCTGTTCGCCGCTCGCCGCTCGCTCGCGCAGCCAAAAATGGCCTGTTTTGGCCCGTTTTTGGGCTGTTTTGGCCTGTTTTTGGGCTGTTCTTGTGTGGCGCGGCGACCGTCGTGAGCGGAGCAAAATGTCAGCCATCTCAGCACCCTGGAACCCCCCGGGTGGCACAGGGCTGGATGGGGCTTTCGTATAGCAGGGACGGTGCTGCCTCACGCTTCGCTCGCTGTTCGCCGCTCGCCGCTCGCTCGCGCAGCCAAAAATGGCCTGTTTTGGCCCGTTTTTGGGCTGTTTTGGCCTGTTTTTGGGCTGTTCTTGCGTGGCGCGGCGACCGTCGTGAGCGGAGCAAAATGTCAGCCATCTCAGCACCCTGGAACCCCCCGGGTGGCACAGGGCTGGATGGGGCTTTCGTATAGCAGGGACGGTGCTGCCTCACGCTTCGCTCACTGTTCGCCGCTCGCCGCTCGCTCGCGCAGCCAAAAATGGCCTGTTTTGGCCCGTTTTTGGGCTGTTTTGGCCTGTTTTTGGGCTGTTCTTGCGTGGTGCGGTGACCATCGTGAGCGGAGCAAAACGTCAGCCATCTCAGCACCCTGGAACCCCCCGGGTGGCACAGGGCTGGATGGGGCTTTCGTATAGCAGGGACGGTG
>NW_027020319.1:30000-32500 GCF_036884655.1 Musa acuminata AAA Group
CTCAGCACCCTGGAACCCCCCGGGTGGCACAGGGCTGGATGGGGCTTTCGTATAGCAGGGACGGTGCTGCCTCTCGCTTCGCTCGCTGTCCGCCACTCGCCGCTCGCTCGCGCAGCCAAAAATGGCCAGTTTTGGCCCGTTTTTGGGCCGTTTTGGCCAGTTTTTGGCCTGTTCTTGCGTTGCGCGGTGACCGTCGAGAGCGGACCAAAACGTCAGCCATCTCAGCACCCTGGAACCCCCCGGGTGGCACAGGGCTGGATGGGGCTTTCGTATAGCAGGGACGGTGCTGCCTCACGCTTCGCTCGCTGTTCGCCGCTCGCCGCTCGCTCGCGCAGCCAAAAATGGCCTGTTTTGGCCCGTTTTTGGGCTGTTTTGGCCTGTTTTTGGGCTGTTCTTGCGTGGCGCGGCGACCGTCGTGAGCGGAGCAAAATGTCAGCCATCTCAGCACCCTGGAACCCCCCGGGTGGCACAGGGCTGGATGGGGCTTTCGTATAGCAGGGACGGTGCTGCCTCACGCTTCGCTCGCTGTTCGCCGCTCGCCGCTCGCTCGCGCAGCCAAAAATGGCCTGTTTTGGCCCGTTTTTGGGCTGTTTTGGCCTGTTTTTGGGCTGTTCTTGTGTGGCGCGGCGACCGTCGTGAGCGGAGCAAAATGTCAGCCATCTCAGCACCCTGGAACCCCCCGGGTGGCACAGGGCTGGATGGGGCTTTCGTATAGCAGGGACGGTGCTGCCTCACGCTTCGCTCGCTGTTCGCCGCTCGCCGCTCGCTCGCGCAGCCAAAAATGGCCTGTTTTGGCCCGTTTTTGGGCTGTTTTGGCCTGTTTTTGGGCTGTTCTTGCGTGGCGCGGCGACCGTCGTGAGCGGAGCAAAATGTCAGCCATCTCAGCACCCTGGAACCCCCCGGGTGGCACAGGGCTGGATGGGGCTTTCGTATAGCAGGGACGGTGCTGCCTCACGCTTCGCTCACTGTTCGCCGCTCGCCGCTCGCTCGCGCAGCCAAAAATGGCCTGTTTTGGCCCGTTTTTGGGCTGTTTTGGCCTGTTTTTGGGCTGTTCTTGCGTGGTGCGGTGACCATCGTGAGCGGAGCAAAATGTCAGCCATCTCAGCACCCTGGAACCCCCCGGGTGGCACAGGGCTGGATGGGGCTTTCGTATAGCAGGGACGGTGCTGCCTCTCGCTTCGCTCGCTGTCCGCCGCTCGCCGCTCGCTCGCGCAGCCAAAAATGGCCAGTTTTGGCCCGTTTTTGGGCCGTTTTGGCCTGTTTTTGGGCTGTTCTTGCGTGGTGCGGCGACCGTCGTGAGCGGAGCAAAATGTCAGCCATCTCAGCACCCTGGAACCCCCCGGGTGGCACAGGGCTGGATGGGGCTTTCGTATAGCAGGGACGGTGCTGCCTCTCGCTTCGCTTGCTGTCCGCCACTCGCCGCTCGCTCGCGCAGCCAAAAATGGCCAGTTTTGGCCCGTTTTTGGGCCGTTTTGGCCAGTTTTTGGCCTGTTCTTGCGTTGCGCGGTGACCGTCGAGAGCGGAGCAAAACGTCAGCCATCTCAGCACCCTGGAACCCCCCGGGTGGCACAGGGCTGGATGGGGCTTTCGTATAGCAGGGACGGTGCTGCCTCACGCTTCGCTCACTGTTCGCCGCTCGCCGCTCGCTCGCGCAGCCAAAAATGGCCTGTTTTGGCCCGTTTTTGGGCTGTTTTGGCCTGTTTTTGGGCTGTTCTTGCGTGGTGCGGTGACCATCGTGAGCGGAGCAAAACGTCAGCCATCTCAGCACCCTGGAACCCCCCGGGTGGCACAGGGCTGGATGGGGCTTTCGTATAGCAGGGACGGTGCTGCCTCTCGCTTCGCTCGCTGTCCGCCGCTCGCCGCTCGCTCGCGCAGCCAAAAATGGCCAGTTTTGGCCCGTTTTTGGGCCGTTTTGGCCTGTTTTTGGGCTGTTCTTGCGTGGTGCGGCGACCGTCGTGAGCGGAGCAAAATGTCAGCCATCTCAGCACCCTGGAACCCCCCGGGTGGCACAGGGCTGGATGGGGCTTTCGTATAGCAGGGACGGTGCTGCCTCTCGCTTCGCTCGCTGTCCGCCACTCGCCGCTCGCTCGCGCAGCCAAAAATGGCCAGTTTTGGCCCGTTTTTGGGCCGTTTTGGCCAGTTTTTGGCCTGTTCTTGCGTTGCGCGGTGACCGTCGAGAGCGGAGCAAAACGTCAGCCATCTCAGCACCCTGGAACCCCCCGGGTGGCACAGGGCTGGATGGGGCTTTCGTATAGCAGGGACGGTGCTGCCTCTCGCTTCGCTCGCTGTTCGCCGCTCGCTGCTCGCTCGCTCAGCCAAAAATGGCCAGTTTTGGCCCGTTTTTGGGCTGTTTTTGCCTGTTTTTGGGCTGTTCTTGCGTGCCGCGGCGACCGTCGTGAGCGGAGCAAAATGTCAGCCATCTCAGCACCCTGGAACCCCCCGGGTGGCACAGGGCTGGATGGGGCTTTCGTATAGCAGGGACGGTGCTGCCTCACGCTTC
>NW_027020319.1:50000-52500 GCF_036884655.1 Musa acuminata AAA Group
CAGGGACGGTGCTGCCTCACGCTTCGCTCACTGTTCGCCGCTCGCCGCTCGCTCGCGCAGCCAAAAATGGCCTGTTTTGGCCCGTTTTTGGGCTGTTTTGGCCTGTTTTTGGGCTGTTCTTGCGTGGTGCGGTGACCATCGTGAGCGGAGCAAAACGTCAGCCATCTCAGCACCCTGGAACCCCCCGGGTGGCACAGGGCTGGATGGGGCTTTCGTATAGCAGGGACGGTGCTGCCTCTCGCTTCGCTCGCTGTCCGCCGCTCGCCGCTCGCTCGCGCAGCCAAAAATGGCCAGTTTTGGCCCGTTTTTGGGCCGTTTTGGCCTGTTTTTGGGCTGTTCTTGCGTGGTGCGGCGACCGTCGTGAGCGGAGCAAAATGTCAGCCATCTCAGCACCCTGGAACCCCCCGGGTGGCACAGGGCTGGATGGGGCTTTCGTATAGCAGGGACGGTGCTGCCTCTCGCTTCGCTTGCTGTCCGCCACTCGCCGCTCGCTCGCGCAGCCAAAAATGGCCAGTTTTGGCCCGTTTTTGGGCCGTTTTGGCCAGTTTTTGGCCTGTTCTTGCGTTGCGCGGTGACCGTCGAGAGCGGAGCAAAACGTCAGCCATCTCAGCACCCTGGAACCCCCCGGGTGGCACAGGGCTGGATGGGGCTTTCGTATAGCAGGGACGGTGCTGCCTCACGCTTCGCTCACTGTTCGCCGCTCGCCGCTCGCTCGCGCAGCCAAAAATGGCCTGTTTTGGCCCGTTTTTGGGCTGTTTTGGCCTGTTTTTGGGCTGTTCTTGCGTGGTGCGGTGACCATCGTGAGCGGAGCAAAACGTCAGCCATCTCAGCACCCTGGAACCCCCCGGGTGGCACAGGGCTGGATGGGGCTTTCGTATAGCAGGGACGGTGCTGCCTCTCGCTTCGCTCGCTGTCCGCCGCTCGCCGCTCGCTCGCGCAGCCAAAAATGGCCAGTTTTGGCCCGTTTTTGGGCCGTTTTGGCCTGTTTTTGGGCTGTTCTTGCATGGCGCGGCGACCGTCGTGAGCGGAGCAAAATGTCAGCCATCTCAGCACCCTGGAACCCCCCGGGTGGCACAGGGCTGGATGGGGCTTTCGTATAGCAGGGACGGTGCTGCCTCTCGCTTCGCTCGCTGTCCGCCACTCGCCGCTCGCTCGCGCAGCCAAAAATGGCCAGTTTTGGCCCGTTTTTGGGCCGTTTTGGCCAGTTTTTGGCCTGTTCTTGCGTTGCGCGGTGACCGTCGAGAGCGGACCAAAACGTCAGCCATCTCAGCACCCTGGAACCCCCCGGGTGGCACAGGGCTGGATGGGGCTTTCGTATAGCAGGGACGGTGCTGCCTCACGCTTCGCTCGCTGTTCGCCGCTCGCCGCTCGCTCGCGCAGCCAAAAATGGCCTGTTTTGGCCCGTTTTTGGGCTGTTTTGGCCTGTTTTTGGGCTGTTCTTGCGTGGCGCGGCGACCGTCGTGAGCGGAGCAAAATGTCAGCCATCTCAGCACCCTGGAACCCCCCGGGTGGCACAGGGCTGGATGGGGCTTTCGTATAGCAGGGACGGTGCTGCCTCACGCTTCGCTCGCTGTTCGCCGCTCGCCGCTCGCTCGCGCAGCCAAAAATGGCCTGTTTTGGCCCGTTTTTGGGCTGTTTTGGCCTGTTTTTGGGCTGTTCTTGTGTGGCGCGGCGACCGTCGTGAGCGGAGCAAAATGTCAGCCATCTCAGCACCCTGGAACCCCCCGGGTGGCACAGGGCTGGATGGGGCTTTCGTATAGCAGGGACGGTGCTGCCTCTCGCTTCGCTCGCTGTCCGCCGCTCGCCGCTCGCTCGCGCAGCCAAAAATGGCCAGTTTTGGCCCGTTTTTGGGCCGTTTTGGCCTGTTTTTGGGCTGTTCTTGCGTGGTGCGGCGACCGTCGTGAGCGGAGCAAAATGTCAGCCATCTCAGCACCCTGGAACCCCCCGGGTGGCACAGGGCTGGATGGGGCTTTCGTATAGCAGGGACGGTGCTGCCTCTCGCTTCGCTCGCTGTCCGCCACTCGCCGCTCGCTCGCGCAGCCAAAAATGGCCAGTTTTGGCCCGTTTTTGGGCCGTTTTGGCCAGTTTTTGGCCTGTTCTTGCGTTGCGCGGTGACCGTCGAGAGCGGAGCAAAACGTCAGCCATCTCAGCACCCTGGAACCCCCCGGGTGGCACAGGGCTGGATGGGGCTTTCGTATAGCAGGGACGGTGCTGCCTCTCGCTTCGCTCGCTGTTCGCCGCTCGCTGCTCGCTCGCTCAGCCAAAAATGGCCAGTTTTGGCCCGTTTTTGGGCTGTTTTTGCCTGTTTTTGGGCTGTTCTTGCGTGCCGCGGCGACCGTCGTGAGCGGAGCAAAATGTCAGCCATCTCAGCACCCTGGAACCCCCCGGGTGGCACAGGGCTGGATGGGGCTTTCGTATAGCAGGGACGGTGCTGCCTCACGCTTCGCTCGCTGTTCGCCGCTCGCTCGCGCAGCCAAAAATGGCCAGTTTTGGCCCGTTT
>NW_027020319.1:60000-62500 GCF_036884655.1 Musa acuminata AAA Group
ATGTCAGCCATCTCAGCACCCTGGAACCCCCCGGGTGGCACAGGGCTGGATGGGGCTTTCGTATAGCAGGGACGGTGCTGCCTCACGCTTCGCTCACTGTTCGCCGCTCGCCGCTCGCTCGCGCAGCCAAAAATGGCCTGTTTTGGCCCGTTTTTGGGCTGTTTTGGCCTGTTTTTGGGCTGTTCTTGCGTGGTGCGGTGACCATCGTGAGCGGAGCAAAACGTCAGCCATCTCAGCACCCTGGAACCCCCCGGGTGGCACAGGGCTGGATGGGGCTTTCGTATAGCAGGGACGGTGCTGCCTCTCGCTTCGCTCGCTGTCCGCCGCTCGCCGCTCGCCGCTCGCTCGCGCAGCCAAAAATGGCCAGTTTTGGCCCGTTTTTGGGCCGTTTTGGCCTGTTTTTGGGCTGTTCTTGCGTGGTGCGGCGACCGTCGTGAGCGGAGCAAAATGTCAGCCATCTCAGCACCCTGGAACCCCCCGGGTGGCACAGGGCTGGATGGGGCTTTCGTATAGCAGGGACGGTGCTGCCTCTCGCTTCGCTTGCTGTCCGCCACTCGCCGCTCGCTCGCGCAGCCAAAAATGGCCAGTTTTGGCCCGTTTTTGGGCCGTTTTGGCCAGTTTTTGGCCTGTTCTTGCGTTGCGCGGTGACCGTCGAGAGCGGAGCAAAACGTCAGCCATCTCAGCACCCTGGAACCCCCCGGGTGGCACAGGGCTGGATGGGGCTTTCGTATAGCAGGGACGGTGCTGCCTCACGCTTCGCTCACTGTTCGCCGCTCGCCGCTCGCTCGCGCAGCCAAAAATGGCCTGTTTTGGCCCGTTTTTGGGCTGTTTTGGCCTGTTTTTGGGCTGTTCTTGCGTGGTGCGGTGACCATCGTGAGCGGAGCAAAACGTCAGCCATCTCAGCACCCTGGAACCCCCCGGGTGGCACAGGGCTGGATGGGGCTTTCGTATAGCAGGGACGGTGCTGCCTCTCGCTTCGCTCGCTGTCCGCCGCTCGCCGCTCGCTCGCGCAGCCAAAAATGGCCAGTTTTGGCCCGTTTTTGGGCCGTTTTGGCCTGTTTTTGGGCTGTTCTTGCATGGCGCGGCGACCGTCGTGAGCGGAGCAAAATGTCAGCCATCTCAGCACCCTGGAACCCCCCGGGTGGCACAGGGCTGGATGGGGCTTTCGTATAGCAGGGACGGTGCTGCCTCTCGCTTCGCTCGCTGTCCGCCACTCGCCGCTCGCTCGCGCAGCCAAAAATGGCCAGTTTTGGCCCGTTTTTGGGCCGTTTTGGCCAGTTTTTGGCCTGTTCTTGCGTTGCGCGGTGACCGTCGAGAGCGGACCAAAACGTCAGCCATCTCAGCACCCTGGAACCCCCCGGGTGGCACAGGGCTGGATGGGGCTTTCGTATAGCAGGGACGGTGCTGCCTCACGCTTCGCTCGCTGTTCGCCGCTCGCCGCTCGCTCGCGCAGCCAAAAATGGCCTGTTTTGGCCCGTTTTTGGGCTGTTTTGGCCTGTTTTTGGGCTGTTCTTGCGTGGCGCGGCGACCGTCGTGAGCGGAGCAAAATGTCAGCCATCTCAGCACCCTGGAACCCCCCGGGTGGCACAGGGCTGGATGGGGCTTTCGTATAGCAGGGACGGTGCTGCCTCACGCTTCGCTCGCTGTTCGCCGCTCGCCGCTCGCTCGCGCAGCCAAAAATGGCCTGTTTTGGCCCGTTTTTGGGCTGTTTTGGCCTGTTTTTGGGCTGTTCTTGTGTGGCGCGGCGACCGTCGTGAGCGGAGCAAAATGTCAGCCATCTCAGCACCCTGGAACCCCCCGGGTGGCACAGGGCTGGATGGGGCTTTCGTATAGCAGGGACGGTGCTGCCTCACGCTTCGCTCGCTGTTCGCCGCTCGCCGCTCGCTCGCGCAGCCAAAAATGGCCTGTTTTGGCCCGTTTTTGGGCTGTTTTGGCCTGTTTTTGGGCTGTTCTTGCGTGGCCCGGCGACCGTCGTGAGCGGAGCAAAATGTCAGCCATCTCAGCACCCTGGAACCCCCCGGGTGGCACAGGGCTGGATGGGGCTTTCGTATAGCAGGGACGGTGCTGCCTCACGCTTCGCTCACTGTTCGCCGCTCGCCGCTCGCTCGCGCAGCCAAAAATGGCCTGTTTTGGCCCGTTTTTGGGCTGTTTTGGCCTGTTTTTGGGCTGTTCTTGCGTGGTGCGGTGACCATCGTGAGCGGAGCAAAACGTCAGCCATCTCAGCACCCTGGAACCCCCCGGGTGGCACAGGGCTGGATGGGGCTTTCGTATAGCAGGGACGGTGCTGCCTCTCGCTTCGCTCGCTGTCCGCCGCTCGCCGCTCGCTCGCGCAGCCAAAAATGGCCAGTTTTGGCCCGTTTTTGGGCCGTTTTGGCCTGTTTTTGGGCTGTTCTTGCGTGGTGCGGCGACCGTCGTGAGCGGAGCAAAATGTCAGCCATCTCAGCACCCTGGAACCCCCCGGGTGGCACAGGGCTGGATGGGGCTTTCGTATAGCAGGGAC
>NW_027020319.1:72500-85000 GCF_036884655.1 Musa acuminata AAA Group
GTTTGTGGGCTTGCAGCTGTTCGTTCATCCTTGAAAGCCTTGCTTTTCCCCCTCTCCCTCTTTTCTCTTGTGCACACAAGGTGTTCGACGAATTGCTTGTAAAGCTTTCCTTTTCGCGAGACTTCGGGACGTGTCCGTTGCTCGTTCTTTCGATCTAACTCTCTTTCTCTTTTACAGGTCCTTCGGGACCTGCGAGAGGTTACAAAGTGGGCTGATCCTTGCGGAGCAAGATCGCAAGGGCGAAGCGCGACTTAGGCAAGGCAAGCTAAGTTCGCGTCTTTGCCGCAAGAGTGACTCGCGACTTAGGCAACGCAAGCTAAGTTCGCGTCGTTGGCCGCAAGGGTGCCGCACGCCTTAGGCAATTCCAGCTAAGGTCGTGACATTGTGGTATCAGAGCGGGCAAGCTCTTCGATCGAACAGCGAACGAACTTCGCAACTTCGCCATGGCAAAGCATCGTGGCGAATCAAGCAAGACGGGGCAGGCCGGACCCTTGCCCCAAGCAGCCGCAGGTGGGCTGCATGTGCACACTCGCTCTCATGCTGTTGGAGCCGCTCATGAGGATCGCGGCAGCGAACAGGATGAGCGAGAAGTTGGCAACTCTCCGCGAGCGGAGGAAGCGCAATCTGGTGCGCCAACTGGGAAAAAGAGTCATAAGGAGAGACTCACGACGGCGGAAACCCGCCTGGATGTTCTGGAAGCGAGCATGGAGGAACTCTACCATGGCCAACAAAGACTTGTTGGGGTAGAGAGCTCGCAAGAGGAAGCGGAGTCCAGGATCGACAAGGTCGAGGCCCTAGTCGACCGACTGTCCGATGACACCAAGGACTCCGTGCAGCACTTACAAGATGTTGTGGCGGAACTCACGGCGAAGGTGGCTATGCTCACAAGAACGCTAAATGCGGGAGGAGGCAACACCCGCGTTGCACCGCCACAAAACTTGAGGGCACCTGAGCCCCATGGATACGGAGGGGCCAGAGATGCCAAGGAGCTCGAGAACTTTCTGTTTGACATGGAACAATACTTCCGAGCTACGAGACCCGATTCTGAAGATACCAAAGTTTCAATAGCAACAATGTATCTGAACGGAGATGCGAAACTTTGGTGGCGAACTCGTTGGGAGGAAATCCAACAAGGTCGGTGTCGAGTCGACACATGGGAAGACTTGAAGCGGGAGTTGAGAACTCAGTTCCTACCGGAGAACACAGAGTTCGTCGCAAGAAGGAAGTTGAGACAACTCCGCCAAAGTACCACCATCCGAGACTATGTAAAGCAGTTTTCTGCACTGATGCTGGACATACAGGACATGTCCGAGAAGGACAAGTTGTTCAGTTTCCTTGATGGTTTGAAACCATGGGCTCAGCAAGAGCTGAATCGAAGGAATGTTACCGACGTGGTCGGGGCAATTGCAGCTGCAGAAAGGCTCACCGACTTCGTTTCCTCTGAAGACCCAGCGAGAAGGAAACAATCTTCAAGCAATCGCCCTCAAAAACATTCTCGAGGGAAGGAGCTCGGGGGCGAACAGAAGAAGAAGAGCTCCCACAAAGGGCCGAACCCAAAAGGCAAGGCCTCGAAACCTGGAGGATGCTTCTTGTGCGGAGGACCGCACATGGTAAGGGAGTGCCCACAGAAGCAGGCACTCAACGCTTTGACAGCTTCCATCCACCCTCCCCGATCGGACAAGGGCAAAGCTGTTGCCCTTAGCTCAAGCAGTTCTGAATCCAGCAGCGACGATGAAGAGTCGCAAGGACCCCGAATGGGAGCAATGCGTTTGTTGAACGCTATGCGGGGTCAAGTGGGGGAGAACATGAAGACGAAGGCACAAAAAGCAGGAAGTAGTGAACTGATGTATGTGGACATCAAGCTGAATGGCCAAACGACCCGTGCAATGGTGGACACGGGCGCTACCCACAACTTCATAGCCGATCGTGAAGCACAGCGACTTGGGTTGACATTGGAGAAGAGCCCAAGCCGAATGAAAGCAGTGAACTCGGAGGCCAGGCGAATCTCCGGACTGGCGAAGGGAGTTCCCATCAGAATCGGGACTTGGAGCGGAACCACCAACATGATGGCCGTGCCACTAGACGACTTCCAAGTGATTCTTGGAATAGAGTTTATGCACGCGGCGAAGTTGGTGCCGATGCCATTCTTGAATTCCCTATGTATGATGGGAGGCGATGACCCCTGTGTGGTGCCCGTCTCTCGGAGAGGAACCAAGGAGCCCCAACATATTTCGGCATTACAATTGAAGAAAGGGGTGCGAAAGGGCGAACTAACATTCGTGGCTGCTATGAAGCTAGAGCCACTCAATGAAGAAGCCATTCAAGAACCTGCTGTGGTGGCCAACGTCCTGAAGGAGTTCAAAGACGTTATGCCACCTGAGTTGCCGAAGACTCTTCCGCCACGCAGAGGCGTGGATCACAGTATTGAGCTGGAGCCAGGAGTGAAGCCTCCAGCGAGACCACCCTATCGCATGGCCCCGCCAGAGTTGGCAGAACTTAGAAAGCAGTTAGGTGAACTGCTAAGCGGTGGTCTCATCCGCAGCTCAAAAGCACCTTTCGGAGCTCCAGTTCTCTTTCAGAAGAAACAAGATGGGAGTCTCCGATTATGCGTCGACTATCGAGCCCTCAACAAAGTAACAGTGAAGAACAAGTATCCCATCCCGCTCATCGCGGACTTGTTCGATCAACTGGGCAAGGCGAAGTATTTCTCAAAACTCGACCTCCGGTCGGGGTATTGGCAGGTGCGCATTGCTGAAGGCGACGAAGCAAAGACTACTTGTATGACCAGATATGGAGCGTTTGAGTTCTTGGTGATGCCTTTCGGCTTAACCAACGCTCCGGCCACATTCTGTACTCTCATGAACCAGCTATTCAAGGAGTATTTGGATAAGTTCGTGGTCGTCTACTTGGACGATATCGTCGTCTACAGCCAAACGCTCGAGGAGCACGTCAAGCACCTTCGGACGATTTTCAAGGTTCTCAGGGAGAACACGTTGTTCGTAAAAAGGGAGAAATGCTACTTTGCTCAGACTGAGATCCTATTCTTGGGGCATCGAATCGGTGATGGCTCCATTCGGATGGATAAGTCGAAGGTGCAAGCAGTTGCGGAATGGCGAACTCCAAAGAAGGTGCCAGAGTTGAGATCCTTCCTTGGTTTCGTCAACTACTATCGACGCTTCATTGCGAGATATTCGAAGCGGGCAACCCCACTGACGGAGTTGCTGAAGAAGGAGCAGCCTTGTAAGTGGTCTGACAGATGTGAGATAGCATTCCAAGATCTGAAGGCTGCTGTTCTGGAAGAACCAGTGCTCAAATTGCCAAACTATGGAGAGCCCTTTGAAGTCCATACAGATGCTTCGGACTTTGCTATTGGTGGAGTACTCATGCAAGAAGGTCATCCGGTGGCCTACGAGAGCCGCAAACTCAACGAGACCGAGAGGCGGTATCCAGTGCATGAGAAGGAGATGACAGCGGTGATCCACTGCCTACGAGTTTGGCGACACTACCTCCTTGGGTCGCGATTTGTGCTGAGGACAGACAACATCGCCCTGAGTTATTTCCAAACTCAAAAGAAGCTCTCCCCAAAGCAAGCACGGTGGCAGGACTTCCTGGCTGAATTTGATATGGCAATGGAATATAAGCCCGGGAAGGCGAACGTCGTGGCCGATGCGCTGAGTCGGAAGGTGGAGTGCGTGAATGCTACACAACTGGAGGGCAGAGGCCAAACAAGTCAGTTACACTCCAACTTCCTTTCCCGAATCAGAGATGGACTGTATAGTGATCCCCAGGCAGTTATCCTGATGCAGCTCATCAAAGAAGGCAAGGCACGACGATTTTGGGTCCAGGAGGGACTTGTTTACACAAAAGGGAATAGGGTTTATGTTCCCCGAGTGGACAACTTAAGGCGTGAACTCTTAAAAGAGTGTCACGATTCCCTTTGGGCTGGACATCCCGGCATTCACAGAACATTGGCTCTCGTGGAGAGGGCCTTCTACTGGCCAAAGATGGGGATTGATGTGGAGGAGTATGTTCGAACATGCCTTACTTGCCAACAAGACAAGGTGGAGCAGCGGAAGCCGGTGGGACTTTTGGAGCCGTTGCCCGTACCAGAAAGGCCATGGGAGAGCATTTCCTTAGACTTCATATCAAGCTTGCCACCTGTAGGGGGACTTGGATCGATACTTGTGGTGGTCGATCGGTTTTCAAAGTATGCAACATTCATTGCTGCTCCCCTACACTGTTCAGCTGAAGAGGCGGCCAGACTGATGATGAAGGGTGTAGTGAAGTATTGGGGAGTCCCACACAATATCATTAGTGATCGAGACGCTCGGTTTCTGGGACGGTTCTGGACCGAGCTATTCAAGTTGTTGGGATCAAAGTTATACTTCTCTACAAGCCTCCACCCCCAGACGGATGGTCAGACTGAAAGAATAAATTCGCTCTTGGAGCAGTATCTCCGGCACTACGTGAGTGCCAATCAACGAGATTGGGTGAAGCTGTTGGACATCGCCCAATTCTCCTACAACTTGCAGCGGAGCTCTGCATCCAACAAGAGCCCCTTCGAAATTATCACAGGACAACAACCGTCGACTCCGCACACTATGGCAATTGGGTATACGGGGAGTAGTCCATCAGCCTACCATTTCGCAAAGGAGTGGCATCGAAATGCCGATATTGCGCGGGCTTACTTGGAGAAGGCGGCAAAACGGATGAAGAAGTGGGCAGACTTGGGAAGGCGACCACAGGAGTTCAAAGTTGGCGATTTGGTGTTGGTAAAGCTCCAACCAGCATCACTCCAATTCTTCAGGAAAAGAGTCCACAAAGGATTGGTGCGTAAGTATGAAGGGCCCTTCCCAATTATCAGCAGGGTAGGCAATGTTTCTTACAAGTTGCAGCTGCCGGCGTGGTTCAAAATTCACAACGTTCTTCACGCCAGCAACCTGAAGGCCTACCATTCAGATCCGCAAGATGCTTCTCGAAGTGTTCCAACTCGGCTACCTCCCATCACAGCCTCCTACGAGAAGCGAGTGGAAACCATTCTGGCGGATCGCAAGATAAAGCTACCCAACGGAGCGGAGCAAACAGAGTACTTGGTGAAGTGGCGAAAGCTTCCCCGAACTGAAGCCAGTTGGGAGCCTGAAGACGCCCTGCGACATGAAGAAGACGTCATCAACAACTACCAACAAGCGTCGACGAGGGCGTCGACAGTTTAAGTGGGGGAGAATGTCACGAACGGTCGTCGCGCACCCGCAACAACTTCGTTCAACGAACCGTTCGTCGCTCACACCCGCATGTACAGCTGCTTGACAGCATGTTTTCCCATGGTTTTGGGTCATTTTGCTTGTAAATATGTAAGTTCGAACAAGCTGCAGCGTTGCAAAGCGATCGCTCACCGAACCGAGCAAAACAGCCCCAAAACAGCCCAAAACGGCTCCGTTTTCGCGTGCCGCGGGAGGTGAGCGGAGTGCTGCCTCCGCTCACCAAAACGTCAGCCATCTCAGCACCCAGGAACCCCCCGGGTGGCACATGGCTGGATGGGGCTTCGGTTATATACCGGGCGTTGAACACTCTTTCGCAAGTTCGCACGTGACCTTTACGGGAACTTGGTGTTGCGTCCGGGACCAGGTGAGCGGCTGTTTGTGGGCTTGCAGCTGTTCGTTCATCCTTGAAAGCCTTGCTTTTCCCCCTCTCCCTCTTTTCTCTTGTGCACACAAGGTGTTTGACGAATTGCTTGTAAAGCTTTCCTTTTCGCGAGACTTCGGGACGTGTCCGTTGCTCGTTCTTTCGATCTAACTCTCTTTCTCTTTTACAGGTCCTTCGGGACCTGCGAGAGGTTACAAAGTGGGCTGATCCTTGCGGAGCAAGATCGCAAGGGCGAAGCGCGACTTAGGCAAGGCAAGCTAAGTTCGCGTCTTTGCCGCAAGAGTGACTCGCGACTTAGGCAACGCAAGCTAAGTTCGCGTCGTTGGCCGCAAGGGTGCCGCACGCCTTAGGCAATTCCAGCTAAGGTCGTGACAGGGTGGCACAGGGCTGGATGGGGCTTTCGTATAGCAGGGACGGTGCTGCCTCTCGCTTCGCTCGCTGTCCGCCGCTCGCCGCTCGCTCGCGCAGCCAAAAATGGCCAGTTTTGGCCCGTTTTTGGGCCGTTTTGGCCTGTTTTTGGGCTGTTCTTGCATGGCGCGGCGACCGTCGTGAGCGGAGCAAAATGTCAGCCATCTCAGCACCCTGGAACCCCCCGGGTTGACACGGACTTAGCTGGTTTTGCCTAAGTCGTGCGGCACCCTTGCGTGTCCGTCCGCAAAGGTCAGCCTCCCCGAAGCCTCCCATTGTCCCTTAGGACCATCAAAAGAGAGAACGGGTTAGAGAGAACGCCTCAAACGAGATCCACAAGCAAACATGTCCGAAAAACACTTCATAGACAATGCAAATTACAAACAGACTTTACAAGCTCTGAACAGTGGCACAACAAAGGGTAAAATGGTCCATTACAGACCGAGAAGCTCTCTCACGTGTCCACATGACACAACCTTTATTTACAGCCTAAAGAGGCCACCAACCCAACTAAAATGGGACTTATAAGCCTTCGGCCGCCCCTTTACATTCTGTACAGGGCATGAACATGCCAAAAGACACGGACACACATAAGCATTACATCCAACGTCTTGTTGAGAAGTTTGTCCGTGACATTCTCCCCCACTTATCCCTTCGACGTCCTCGTCGAAGCCTTTGTGAACACTGCAACTCTTCGCCTTTGCTGAGTCTTCAATCTTCTGCTCCAGCTGCAATGCGCCTCCTGGCTCCCAGCTGCTCTCCGCTGCTATTTTTGAGTAGTCGAACTTTGATCCGCCATGCTGCTTCAACTCACCAATGACTCTGACTGTGGTGTGGGGTTGGCTGAGTTGTGTTGATCCTTGTTGATTCCTGCGGATCTCCCAGATGAAGGAAAAGACCATCTTTACTGCGCCAGTCTCTCAAAATTCCCACATGCTGCTTGAACTGGGTGGATGCTTGTTGGAGCTTTAACGAGCATCGCCTCGCAAACTTCTGAAGTTTTTGGGTCCTTCCTCCACAAAATCTGCCCATTGACTCTTCTTTCAGTTAGTTGTCACATCCAAGTAGGTTCGCATCACTTCCGCTTTCGATTGGCATTTCGTTGGGAAATGAAGCGGACAATCTACTCTCAGTAGCACTGATCACCGTTGGTGAGGATTTGACAACTATTGTCTTCCATTATCTTCGAAGGGTCTTTGAACTTGTGCAGAGCTCCTCTGCTGGATAGATAAGAGAACCGGGGTACTCGGTTTCGCCCATTCTCTTAAGAGTTGAGAAGGCAAAGGTTACTTGACTTCGCCCGCCTCCTCGAGGTTGTACTTCATGCATCGAGCTGGTTACTGGCCTTCGCCTGCTCTTTGCTCACACTTCTGAAGCACTTGAAGTGTTTGCACTCCTTGCATTGAGTTAGTTACTGTGATTCACCTTCTCAATGCCATCGAACTTCTGAAATGCGAGAAGTTTTCACCCCAACTTGGAGTAATTCTCTGATAGATGAGGTCGCCTCTGGGATTGTACCGTCTTCTCCATCAACCCTGCCGCCTACTCCACTGAGTAGCAAAGGTACAGCACCGCGTACTGCCAGCTTCGTTCCTTGGTCGTGCACTCTTGCATGACCCGAAGTCCTTCACTTACGGCTGTCTTGATGAGAAGCACACTGACACCGGTCTTACGAAGTTCCTCGGCCTCTGCCCTTCAGCCTTGTCCCGGTACTTGGAGATTGCCTCTGCATGCTCCACCTCCTCGGCCCCTTTCACGACCAAACGCTCTCCCTCCGTGAGAGCAAGGGATCAATGACTTGCACGGAAGTCCCGCCTCTGCGGTACCATGGCGCTGCAATGCCCATGGCCCTACTATCCGTCGCCTCGCATCTGCATCCCTTTTCTTCACGATCAGTAGACATGTCTCTGTGGCACTCCTCTGAGTCCACCTCCATTCTAACTGATTGCTTGACTTTGGGTAGCTAAGTCCCTCTGGACTCATCGTCGCTTCCTCGCCCCTTTCGACCCCCTGCTCCAACACCTCCGTGTTCTCCAAGCAGTCTGTTTGGTCGATGGAAAGACAGACTGCAACTCCCATGCATGGCCTCTGCCATTGCATTGTAGGGTTTGCACCGATTCTGTTCTCCATAGCTTCCTTGGTAACAACGTTCGCTTACTCGGCCTTGTCCTCTGACTTGCCGGGCTCCCTTAAGCGAATATGAGCTCTGGAGCAGTCCAACTCTCCAGCTGCTTCGATCATACCTCTGCATGATCAAGTCCCTCCCATGGGACTCCCTGGTACTTGCATACGAACAAAACCCTTGGTGGAACCTAGCCCCCATATGCTGATGACCAAGGTTTTCATCCGATGCAAAATTCGGTGCACGCCCGGAAGACCCGCCTCTGCGGTACCATGGCCTTCACTCCTTGAATCCATAGCCCTTCTTGCCGTCGTGTTGTTCACCAAAGCGGAGCTCCCAGTAGCTCCCGATCATACCTCCATATGATCTCATCCCTCACGGGACAAGGTCGTGTGTATCGCATTGCCATCGAACTGTTCCACCACGATCCGCTGCACCATGTCGCCTCCTGGTGACATCTCCATTGCATTCTGATCCTTGTGGAATAAACTCGAATTGTGAACCCTCCGCTGTGTGGCCTCTGCCAATACATCGCAGGGTCTCCTCCACCTTCGATTTTGTTCGCTCCTTTGGCAATCGATCTTCATCCACCCACTCTTGGGTCACACCTAGATGAAGCACCGCTCTAGGACAGTCCGTCGCCTAGTAGCTCCCGAAGTCCACTGACTTCACTGTAATTTGTGCACCATTGTCTGGATCCTGGGCCTCTGCCCCTACCAGCACAATCTCCGCTGCGCACCGCTTCCTTCATAGCAACTCGAATGGCAACACTGTGGCATATTCTTCAAGAGTACCCGCCTCTGCGTCCTCTTGCCCCGTGTTAAGGCCTTCTGAACCCAACTTCGCCTCTGCAAATTGAGTCGCCTTAGTTCCTCCCTCAAATGCTCCTCCGAGATAAGGTGCATGTGCCCCGAAGCTCCCTTCGTCTTTGGCACCATGCAAGATGAGTCCGCTCCGTCGGAATGAAGGACCCATGGAACAACATGATCCTGCTCTTGCCTCTGCAAGAGTTCATGTCCTTGACCTCTGTCTAAGGAAAGCACTGTGCCTCTGCTCCATGTTCCAACTTCTCTGCTGGCTCCCTTCATGCGGCTTGGGTACTTCGCCAAGTTACACCCAAGTTGTTCCGCTCCTCGTTTTTGCATTGAGTTGATGGTGGCCCTCGCGCCCACCATTCCACGGGTCAGCCCTCCCTTGAGTCCGATCTCCACATCGACTCCAAGTGTGCCTTCATTTGTGTTGCTCCCCCACTTGATCTCGCAATGCATCCACCAATGCATTCTCTCAAGCGAGATCATGCGGCAACTCCTCGCTGCTTGCTCGGTCCATTGAGCTTCGTGGAGTTGTTGTTTGTGAGGTACTCTTCCTCAACATGTGAAGTCCGTCTCACATGATTCTCCCTCTGGAGTGCTGAGACTTATCCCGTTGGAGCAACATCTCTCTTCGTTTCGGAGACCACCATCCCCTTGGACTACTCCGATCTGCTAAACAAACTGTGCATTGTTCTGCCTCCTGCAAACGCACTTGCTAGATTGCGACTCCCCGTCAATACAGCCCCCACTGCATCCCTCAAGGTCTAGCAACATGCTGAACTCATTGCACACTTCAGCCGCCTACGGACGTATCCTTCACATGCCGAAGAGAAAGTTTCAATGCTCCATGGTGCCGAGTCTCGGCCGCCTTGGGATGGCCACGAACATTCCGTCGTCCGCATACAAGCCCATGCATGAGTACCAAATTCTTCGAGTTAGCAATTCCCCTCACCTCTGTGAGCTTTGCAAAACTCTTTTGGTCGTTGAGCAACTCATTCCACCTTGGATGGTCTCATTCTTGCCAAGCGCCTCGCTTGCCTAGAGCACCATCAAGTATAGTTGTCAACGTTGAGCCGTAGCTCAAACTCAGCCATCCCAACCTTTGTGCGCTCCAAATTCTTCCAAGCTTGCCTGTTCTCGTGGTGCCTCTTGCGCGAAGGGTTGGCCATTCCTCTGAATGCCAATCTCGGATGCCCGCTCCTCTGAGCGACTCCTTTCCCTACATCTCCATGCCCGTTTTCCCTCAAACGGTCGCGCGTGTGCTGACTGCCCTCAACGCAGCCCCGCTAGGTCCCCCACGTTTGCATGTCAAGTGTTTCTATGAGTGCTTGTCCCGCTCTGATACCATATGACACGGACTTAGCTGGTTTTGCCTAAGTCGTGCGGCACCCTTGCGTGTCCGTCCGCAAAGGTCAGCCTCCCCGAAGCCTCTCATTGTCCCTTAGGACCATCAAAAGAGAGAACGGGTTAGAGAGAACGCCTCAAACGAGATCCACAAGCAAACATGTCCGAAAAACACTTCATAGACAATGCAAATTACAAACAGACTTTACAAGCTCTGAACAGTGGCACAACAAAGGGTAAAATGGTCCATTACAGACCGAGAAGCTCTCTCACGTGTCCACATGACACAACCTTTATTTACAGCCTAAAGAGGCCACCAACCCAACTAAAATGGGACTTATAAGCCTTCGGCCGCCCCTTTACATTCTGTACAGGGCATGAACATGCCAAAAGACACGGACACACATAAGCATTACATCCAACGTCTTGTTGAGAAGTTTGTCCGTGACAGGGTGGCACAGGGCTGGATGGGGCTTTCGTATAGCAGGGACGGTGCTGCCTCTCGCTTCGCTCGCTGTCCGCCACTCGCCGCTCGCTCGCGCAGCCAAAAATGGCCAGTTTTGGCCCGTTTTTGGGCCGTTTTGGCCAGTTTTTGGCCTGTTCTTGCGTTGCGCGGTGACCGTCGAGAGCGGACCAAAACGTCAGCCATCTCAGCACCCTGGAACCCCCCGGGTGGCACAGGGCTGGATGGGGCTTTCGTATAGCAGGGACGGTGCTGCCTCACGCTTCGCTCGCTGTTCGCCGCTCGCCGCTCGCTCGCGCAGCCAAAAATGGCCTGTTTTGGCCCGTTTTTGGGCTGTTTTGGCCTGTTTTTGGGCTGTTCTTGCGTGGCGCGGCGACCGTCGTGAGCGGAGCAAAATGTCAGCCATCTCAGCACCCTGGAACCCCCCGGGTGGCACAGGGCTGGATGGGGCTTTCGTATAGCAGGGACGGTGCTGCCTCACGCTTCGCTCGCTGTTCGCCGCTCGCCGCTCGCTCGCGCAGCCAAAAATGGCCTGTTTTGGCCCGTTTTTGGGCTGTTTTGGCCTGTTTTTGGGCTGTTCTTGTGTGGCGCGGCGACCGTCGTGAGCGGAGCAAAATGTCAGCCATCTCAGCACCCTGGAACCCCCCGGGTGGCACAGGGCTGGATGGGGCTTTCGTATAGCAGGGACGGTGCTGCCTCACGCTTCGCTCGCTGTTCGCCGCTCGCCGCTCGCTCGCGCAGCCAAAAATGGCCTGTTTTGGCCCGTTTTTGGGCTGTTTTGGCCTGTTTTTGGGCTGTTCTTGCGTGGCGCGGCGACCGTCGTGAGCGGAGCAAAATGTCAGCCATCTCAGCACCCTGGAACCCCCCGGGTGGCACAGGGCTGGATGGGGCTTTCGTATAGCAGGGACGGTGCTGCCTCACGCTTCGCTCACTGTTCGCCGCTCGCCGCTCGCTCGCGCAGCCAAAAATGGCCTGTTTTGGCCCGTTTTTGGGCTGTTTTGGACTGTTTTTGGGCTGTTCTTGCGTGGTGCGGTGACCATCGTGAGCGGAGCAAAACGTCAGCCATCTCAGCACCCTGGAACCCCCCGGGTGGCACAGGGCTGGATGGGGCTTTCGTATAGCAGGGACGGTGCTGCCTCTCGCTTCGCTCGCTGTCCGCCGCTCGCCGCTCGCTCGCGCAGCCAAAAATGGCCAGTTTTGGCCCGTTTTTGGGCCGTTTTGGCCTGTTTTTGGGCTGTTCTTGCGTGGTGCGGCGACCGTCGTGAGCGGAGCAAAATGTCAGCCATCTCAGCACCCTGGAACCCCCCGGGTGGCACAGGGCTGGATGGGGCTTTCGTATAGCAGGGACGGTGCTGCCTCTCGCTTCGCTTGCTGTCCGCCACTCGCCGCTCGCTCGCGCAGCCAAAAATGGCCAGTTTTGGCCCGTTTTTGGGCCGTTTTGGCCAGTTTTTGGCCTGTTCTTGCGTTGCGCGGTGACCGTCGAGAGCGGAGCAAAACGTCAGCCATCTCAGCACCCTGGAACCCCCCGGGTGGCACAGGGCTGGATGGGGCTTTCGTATAGCAGGGACGGTGCTGCCTCACGCTTCGCTCACTGTTCGCCGCTCGCCGCTCGCTCGCGCAGCCAAAAATGGCCTGTTTTGGCCCGTTTTTGGGCTGTTTTGGCCTGTTTTTGGGCTGTTCTTGCGTGGTGCGGTGACCATCGTGAGCG
>NW_027020319.1:105000-107500 GCF_036884655.1 Musa acuminata AAA Group
TCTCGCTTCGCTTGCTGTCCGCCACTCGCCGCTCGCTCGCGCAGCCAAAAATGGCCAGTTTTGGCCCGTTTTTGGGCCGTTTTGGCCAGTTTTTGGCCTGTTCTTGCGTTGCGCGGTGACCGTCGAGAGCGGAGCAAAACGTCAGCCATCTCAGCACCCTGGAACCCCCCGGGTGGCACAGGGCTGGATGGGGCTTTCGTATAGCAGGGACGGTGCTGCCTCACGCTTCGCTCACTGTTCGCCGCTCGCCGCTCGCTCGCGCAGCCAAAAATGGCCTGTTTTGGCCCGTTTTTGGGCTGTTTTGGCCTGTTTTTGGGCTGTTCTTGCGTGGTGCGGTGACCATCGTGAGCGGAGCAAAACGTCAGCCATCTCAGCACCCTGGAACCCCCCGGGTGGCACAGGGCTGGATGGGGCTTTCGTATAGCAGGGACGGTGCTGCCTCTCGCTTCGCTCGCTGTCCGCCGCTCGCCGCTCGCTCGCGCAGCCAAAAATGGCCAGTTTTGGCCCGTTTTTGGGCCGTTTTGGCCTGTTTTTGGGCTGTTCTTGCATGGCGCGGCGACCGTCGTGAGCGGAGCAAAATGTCAGCCATCTCAGCACCCTGGAACCCCCCGGGTGGCACAGGGCTGGATGGGGCTTTCGTATAGCAGGGACGGTGCTGCCTCTCGCTTCGCTCGCTGTCCGCCACTCGCCGCTCGCTCGCGCAGCCAAAAATGGCCAGTTTTGGCCCGTTTTTGGGCCGTTTTGGCCAGTTTTTGGCCTGTTCTTGCGTTGCGCGGTGACCGTCGAGAGCGGACCAAAACGTCAGCCATCTCAGCACCCTGGAACCCCCCGGGTGGCACAGGGCTGGATGGGGCTTTCGTATAGCAGGGACGGTGCTGCCTCACGCTTCGCTCGCTGTTCGCCGCTCGCCGCTCGCTCGCGCAGCCAAAAATGGCCTGTTTTGGCCCGTTTTTGGGCTGTTTTGGCCTGTTTTTGGGCTGTTCTTGCGTGGCGCGGCGACCGTCGTGAGCGGAGCAAAATGTCAGCCATCTCAGCACCCTGGAACCCCCCGGGTGGCACAGGGCTGGATGGGGCTTTCGTATAGCAGGGACGGTGCTGCCTCACGCTTCGCTCGCTGTTCGCCGCTCGCCGCTCGCTCGCGCAGCCAAAAATGGCCTGTTTTGGCCCGTTTTTGGGCTGTTTTGGCCTGTTTTTGGGCTGTTCTTGTGTGGCGCGGCGACCGTCGTGAGCGGAGCAAAATGTCAGCCATCTCAGCACCCTGGAACCCCCCGGGTGGCACAGGGCTGGATGGGGCTTTCGTATAGCAGGGACGGTGCTGCCTCACGCTTCGCTCGCTGTTCGCCGCTCGCCGCTCGCTCGCGCAGCCAAAAATGGCCTGTTTTGGCCCGTTTTTGGGCTGTTTTGGCCTGTTTTTGGGCTGTTCTTGCGTGGCGCGGCGACCGTCGTGAGCGGAGCAAAATGTCAGCCATCTCAGCACCCTGGAACCCCCCGGGTGGCACAGGGCTGGATGGGGCTTTCGTATAGCAGGGACGGTGCTGCCTCACGCTTCGCTCACTGTTCGCCGCTCGCCGCTCGCTCGCGCAGCCAAAAATGGCCTGTTTTGGCCCGTTTTTGGGCTGTTTTGGCCTGTTTTTGGGCTGTTCTTGCGTGGTGCGGTGACCATCGTGAGCGGAGCAAAACGTCAGCCATCTCAGCACCCTGGAACCCCCCGGGTGGCACAGGGCTGGATGGGGCTTTCGTATAGCAGGGACGGTGCTGCCTCTCGCTTCGCTCGCTGTCCGCCGCTCGCCGCTCGCTCGCGCAGCCAAAAATGGCCAGTTTTGGCCCGTTTTTGGGCCGTTTTGGCCTGTTTTTGGGCTGTTCTTGCGTGGTGCGGCGACCGTCGTGAGCGGAGCAAAATGTCAGCCATCTCAGCACCCTGGAACCCCCCGGGTGGCACAGGGCTGGATGGGGCTTTCGTATAGCAGGGACGGTGCTGCCTCTCGCTTCGCTTGCTGTCCGCCACTCGCCGCTCGCTCGCGCAGCCAAAAATGGCCAGTTTTGGCCCGTTTTTGGGCCGTTTTGGCCAGTTTTTGGCCTGTTCTTGCGTTGCGCGGTGACCGTCGAGAGCGGAGCAAAACGTCAGCCATCTCAGCACCCTGGAACCCCCCGGGTGGCACAGGGCTGGATGGGGCTTTCGTATAGCAGGGACGGTGCTGCCTCACGCTTCGCTCACTGTTCGCCGCTCGCCGCTCGCTCGCGCAGCCAAAAATGGCCTGTTTTGGCCCGTTTTTGGGCTGTTTTGGCCTGTTTTTGGGCTGTTCTTGCGTGGTGCGGTGACCATCGTGAGCGGAGCAAAACGTCAGCCATCTCAGCACCCTGGAACCCCCCGGGTGGCACAGGGCTGGATGGGGCTTTCGTATAGCAGGGACGGTGCTGCCTCTCGCTTCGCTCGCTGTCCGCCGCTCGCCGCTCGCTCGTGCAGCCAAAAATGGCCAGTTTTGGCCCGTTTTTGGGCCGT
>NW_027020319.1:117500-125000 GCF_036884655.1 Musa acuminata AAA Group
CTCGCTCTCATGCTGTTGGAGCCGCTCATGAGGATCGCGGCAGCGAACAGGATGAGCGAGAAGTTGGCAACTCTCCGCGAGCGGAGGAAGCGCAATCTGGTGCACTAACTGGGAAAAAGAGTCATAAGGAGAGACTCACGACGGCGGAAACCCGCCTGGATGTTCTGGAAGCGAGCATGGAGGAACTCTACCATGGCCAACAAAGACTTGTTGGGGTAGAGAGCTCGCAAGAGGAAGCGGAGTCCAGGATCGACAAGGTCGAGGCCCTAGTCGACCGACTGTCCGATGACACCAAGGACTCCGTGCAGCACTTACAAGATGTTGTGGCGGAACTCACGGCGAAGGTGGCTATGCTCACAAGAACGCTAAATGCGGGAGGAGGCAACACCCGCGTTGCACCGCCACAAAACTTGAGGGCACCTGAGCCCCATGGATACGGAGGGGCCAGAGATGCCAAGGAGCTCGAGAACTTTCTGTTTGACATGGAACAATACTTCCGAGCTACGAGACCCGATTCTGAAGATACCAAAGTTTCAATAGCAACAATGTATCTGAACGGAGATGCGAAACTTTGGTGGCGAACTCGTTGGGAGGAAATCCAACAAGGTCGGTGTCGAGTCGACACATGGGAAGACTTGAAGCGGGAGTTGAGAACTCAGTTCCTACCGGAGAACACAGAGTTCGTCGCAAGAAGGAAGTTGAGACAACTCCGCCAAAGTACCACCATCCGAGACTATGTAAAGCAGTTTTCTGCACTAATGCTGGACATACAGGACATGTCCGAGAAGGACAAGTTGTTCAGTTTCCTTGATGGTTTGAAACCATGGGCTCAGCAAGAGCTGAATCGAAGGAATGTTACCGACGTGGTCGGGGCAATTGCAGCTGCAGAAAGGCTCACCGACTTCGTTTCCTCTGAAGACCCAGCGAGAAGGAAACAATCTTCAAGCAATCGCCCTCAAAAACATTCTCGAGGGAAGGAGCTCGGGGGCGAACAGAAGAAGAAGAGCTCCCACAAAGGGCCGAACCCAAAAGGCAAGGCCTCAAAACCTGGAGGATGCTTCTTGTGCGGAGGACCGCACATGGTAAGGGAGTGCCCACAGAAGCAGGCACTCAACGCTTTGACAGCTTCCATCCACCCTCCCCGATCGGACAAGGGCAAAGCTGTTGCCCCTAGCTCAAGCAGTTCCGAATCCAGCAGCGACGATGAAGAGTCGCAAGGACCCCGAATGGGAGCAATGCGTTTGTTGAACGCTATGCGGGGTCAAGTGGGGGAGAACATGAAGACGAAGGCACAAAAAGCAGGAAGTAGTGAACTGATGTATGTGGACATCAAGCTGAATGGCCAAACGACCCGTGCAATGGTGGACACGGGCGCTACCCACAACTTCATAGCCGATCGTGAAGCACAACGACTTGGGTTGACATTGGAGAAGAGCCCAAGCCGAATGAAAGCAGTGAACTCGGAGGCCAGGCGAATCTCCGGGTTGGCGAAGGGAGTTCCCATCAAAATCGGGACTTGGAGCGGGAACACCAACATGATGGCCGTGCCATTAGACGACTTCCAAGTGATTCTTGGAATGGAGTTTATGCACGCGGCGAAGTTGGTGCCGATGCCGTTCTTGAATTCCCTATGTATGATGGGAGGCGATGATCCCTGCGTGGTTCCCGTCTCTCGGAGAGGAACCAAGGAGCCCCAACATATTTCGGCATTACAATTGAAGAAAGGGGTGCGGAAGGGCGAACTGACATTCGTGGCTGCTATGAAGCTAGAGCCACTCAACGAAGAAGCCATTCAAGAACCTGCTGTGGTGGCGAACGTCCTGAAGGAGTTCAAAGACGTTATGCCACCTGAGTTGCCGAAGACTCTTCCGCCACGCAGAGGCGTGGATCACAGTATTGAGCTGGAGCCAGGAGTGAAGCCTCCAGCGAGACCACCCTATCGCATGGCCCCGCCAGAGTTGGCAGAACTCAGAAAGCAGTTAGGTGAACTGCTAAGTGGTGGTCTCATCCGTAGCTCAAAAGCACCTTTCGGAGCTCCAGTTCTCTTTCAGAAGAAACAAGATGGGAGTCTCCGATTATGCGTCGACTACCGAGCCCTCAACAAAGTAACAGTGAAGAACAAGTATCCCATTCCGCTCATCGCGGACTTGTTCGACCAATTGGGCAAGGCGAAGTATTTCTCAAAACTCGACCTTCGGTCGGGGTATTGGCAGGTGCGCATTGCTGAAGGCGACGAAGCAAAGACTACATGTGTGACCAGATATGGAGCGTTTGAGTTCTTGGTGATGCCTTTCGGCTTAACCAACGCTCCGGCAACATTCTGTACTCTCATGAACCAGCTATTCAAGGAGTATTTGGATAAGTTCGTGGTCGTCTACTTGGACGACATCGTCGTTTACAGCCAAACGCTCGAGGAGCACGTCAAGCACCTTCGGACGATTTTCAAGGTTCTCAGGGAGAACACTTTGTTCGTAAAAAGGGAGAAATGCTACTTTGCTCAGACTGAGATCCTGTTCTTGGGGCACCGAATCGGTGATGGCTCCATCCGGATGGACAAGTCGAAGGTGCAAGCAGTTACGGAATGGCGAACTCCAAAGAAGGTGCCAGAGTTGAGATCCTTCCTTGGTTTCGTCAACTACTATCGACGCTTCATTGCTGGATATTCGAAGCGGGCAACCCCACTGACGGAGTTGCTGAAGAAGGAGCAGCCTTGGAAGTGGTCTGACAAATGTGAGATAGCATTCCAAGATCTGAAGGCTGCTGTTCTAGAAGAACCAGTGCTCAAATTGCCAAACTATGGAGAGCCCTTTGAAGTCCATACAGATGCTTCGGACTTCGCTATTGGTGGAGTACTCATGCAAGAAGGTCATCCGGTGGCCTACGAGAGCCGCAAACTCAACGAGACCGAGAGGCGGTATCCAGTGCATGAGAAGGAGATGACAGCGGTGATCCACTGCCTACGAGTTTGGCGACACTACCTCCTTGGGTCACGATTTGTGCTGAGGACAGACAACATCGCCCTGAGCTATTTCCAAACTCAGAAGAAACTCTCACCAAAGCAGGCACGGTGGCAGGACTTCCTGGCCGAATTCGACATGGCAATGGAATACAAGCCCGGGAAGGCGAATGTCGTGGCCGATGCACTGAGTCGGAAAGTGGAATGCGTGAATGCTGCACAACTGGAGGGCAGAGGCCAAGCAAGTCAGTTACACTCCACCTTCCTTTCCCGAATCAGAGATGGACTGTATAGTGATCCCCAGGCAGTTATCCTGATGCAGCTCATCAAAGAAGGCAAGGCACGACGATTTTGGGTCCAGGAGGGACTTGTTTACACAAAAGGGAATAGGGTTTATGTTCCCCGAGTGGACAATCTAAGGCGTGAACTCTTGAAAGAGTGTCACGATTCCCTTTGGGCTGGACACCCCGGCATTCACAGAACGTTGGCTCTCGTGGAGAGGGCCTTCTACTGGCCAAAGATGGGGATTGATGTGGAGGAGTATGTTCGAACATGCCTTACTTGCCAACAAGACAAGGTGGAGCAGCGGAAGCCGGTGGGGCTTTTGGAGCCGTTGCCCGTACCAGAAAGGCCATGGGAGAGCATTTCCTTAGACTTCATATCAAGTTTGCCACCTGTAGGGGGACTCGGATCGATACTCGTGGTGGTCGATCGGTTTTCGAAGTATGCAACTTTCATTGCTGCTCCCCTACACTGTTCAGCAGAAGAGGCGGCCAGACTGATGATGAGGGACGTAGTGAAGTATTGGGGAGTCCCACACAATATCATTAGTGATCGAGACGCTCGGTTTCTAGGACGATTCTGGACCGAGCTATTCAAATTGTTGGGATCAAAATTATACTTCTCTACAAGCCTCCACCCCCAGACGGATGGTCAGACTGAAAGAATAAATTCGCTCTTGGAGCAATATCTCCGGCACTACGTGAGTGCCAATCAACGAGATTGGGTGAAGCTGTTGGACATTGCCCAATTCTCCTACAACTTGCAGCGGAGCTCTGCGTCCAACAAGAGCCCCTTCGAAATTATCACTGGACAACAACCGTCGACTCCGCACACCATGGCAATTGGGTATACTGGAAGTAGTCCTTCAGCCTATCATTTCGCAAAGGAGTGGCACCGAAATGCAGATATTGCGCGGGCTTACTTGGAGAAGGCGGCAAAGAGGATGAAGAAGTGGGCCGACTTGGGAAGGCGACCGCAAGAGTTCAAAGTTGGCGATTTGGTGTTGGTAAAGCTCCAACCAGCATCACTCCAATTCTTCAGGAACAGAGTTCACAAAGGATTGGTGCGTAAGTATGAAGGCCCCTTCCCAATTATCAGCAGGGTAGGCAATGTTTCTTACAAGTTGCAGCTGCCGGCGTGGTTCAAAATTCACAACGTTCTTCACGCCAGCAACCTGAAGGCCTACCATTCGGATCCGCAAGACGCTTCTCGAAGTGTTCCAACTCGGCTACCTCCCATCACAGCCTCCTACGAGAAGCGAGTGGAAACCATTCTGGCGGATCGCAAGATAAAGCTACCCAACGGAGCGGAACAGACAGAGTACTTGGTGAAGTGGCGAAAGCTTCCCCGAACTGAAGCCAGTTGGGAGCCTGAAGACGCCCTGCGACATGAAGAAGAAGTCATCAACGCCTACCAACAAGCGTCGACGAGGGCGTCGACAGTTTAAGTGGGGGAGAATGTCACGAACGGTCGTCGCGCACCCGCAACAACTCCGTTCAACGAACCGTTCGTCGCTCACACCCGCATGTACAGCTGCCCAACAGCATGTTTTCTCATGGTTTTGGGTCATTTTGCTTGTAAATATGTAAGTTCGAACAAGCTGCAGCGTTGCAAAGCGATCGCTCACCGAACCGAGCAAAACAGCCCCAAAACAGCCCAAAACGGCTTCGTTTTCGCGTGCCGCGGGAGGTGAGCGGAGTGCTGCCTCCGCTCACCAAAACGTCAGCCATCTCAGCACCCAGGAACCCCCCGGGTGGCACATGGCTGGATGGGGCTTCGGTTATATACCGGGCGTTGAACACTCTTTCGCAAGTTCGCACGTGACCTTTACGGGAACTTGGTGTTGCGTCCGGGACCAGGTGAGCGGCTGTTTGTGGGCTTGCAGCTGTTCGTTCATCCTTGAAAGCCTTGCTTTTCCCCCCTCTCCCTCTTTTCTCTTGTGCACACAAGGTGTTCGATGAATTGCTTGTAAAGCTTTCCTTTTCGCGAGACTTCGGGACGTGTCCGTTGCTCGTTCTTTCGATCTAACTCTCTTTCTCTTTTACAGGTCCTTCGGGACCTGCGAGAGGTTACAAAGTGGGCTGATCCTTGCGGAGCAAGATCGCAAGGGCGAAGCGCGACTTAGGCAAGGCAAGCTAAGTTCGCGTCTTTGCCGCACGGGTGACTCGCGACTTAGGCAACGCAAGCTAAGTTCGCGTCTTTGGCCGCAAGGGTGCCGCACGCCTTAGGCAATTCCAGCTAAGGTCGTGACAGGGTGGCACAGGGCTGGATGGGGCTTTCGTATAGCAGGGACGGTGCTGCCTCTCGCTTCGCTCGCTGTCCGCCGCTCGCCGCTCGCTCGTGCAGCCAAAAATGGCCAGTTTTGGCCCGTTTTTGGGCCGTTTTGGCCTGTTTTTGGGCTGTTCTTGCATGGCGCGGCGACCGTCGTGAGCGGAGCAAAATGTCAGCCATCTCAGCACCCTGGAACCCCCCGGGTGGCACAGGGCTGGATGGGGCTTTCGTATAGCAGGGACGGTGCTGCCTCTCGCTTCGCTCGCTGTCCGCCACTCGCCGCTCGCTCGCGCAGCCAAAAATGGCCAGTTTTGGCCCGTTTTTGGGCCGTTTTGGCCAGTTTTTGGCCTGTTCTTGCGTTGCGCGGTGACCGTCGAGAGCGGACCAAAACGTCAGCCATCTCAGCACCCTGGAACCCCCCGGGTGGCACAGGGCTGGATGGGGCTTTCGTATAGCAGGGACGGTGCTGCCTCACGCTTCGCTCGCTGTTCGCCGCTCGCCGCTCGCTCGCGCAGCCAAAAATGGCCTGTTTTGGCCCGTTTTTGGGCTGTTTTGGCCTGTTTTTGGGCTGTTCTTGCGTGGCGCGGCGACCGTCGTGAGCGGAGCAAAATGTCAGCCATCTCAGCACCCTGGAACCCCCCGGGTGGCACAGGGCTGGATGGGGCTTTCGTATAGCAGGGACGGTGCTGCCTCACGCTTCGCTCGCTGTTCGCCGCTCGCCGCTCGCTCGCGCAGCCAAAAATGGCCTGTTTTGGCCCGTTTTTGGGCTGTTTTGGCCTGTTTTTGGGCTGTTCTTGTGTGGCGCGGCGACCGTCGTGAGCGGAGCAAAATGTCAGCCATCTCAGCACCCTGGAACCCCCCGGGTGGCACAGGGCTGGATGGGGCTTTCGTATAGCAGGGACGGTGCTGCCTCACGCTTCGCTCGCTGTTCGCCGCTCGCCGCTCGCTCGCGCAGCCAAAAATGGCCTGTTTTGGCCCGTTTTTGGGCTGTTTTGGCCTGTTTTTGGGCTGTTCTTGCGTGGCGCGGCGACCGTCGTGAGCGGAGCAAAATGTCAGCCATCTCAGCACCCTGGAACCCCCCGGGTGGCACAGGGCTGGATGGGGCTTTCGTATAGCAGGGACGGTGCTGCCTCACGCTTCGCTCACTGTTCGCCGCTCGCCGCTCGCTCGCGCAGCCAAAAATGGCCTGTTTTGGCCCGTTTTTGGGCTGTTTTGGCCTGTTTTTGGGCTGTTCTTGCGTGGTGCGGTGACCATCGTGAGCGGAGCAAAACGTCAGCCATCTCAGCACCCTGGAACCCCCCGGGTGGCACAGGGCTGGATGGGGCTTTCGTATAGCAGGGACGGTGCTGCCTCTCGCTTCGCTCGCTGTCCGCCGCTCGCCGCTCGCTCGCGCAGCCAAAAATGGCCAGTTTTGGCCCGTTTTTGGGCCGTTTTGGCCTGTTTTTGGGCTGTTCTTGCGTGGTGCGGCGACCGTCGTGAGCGGAGCAAAATGTCAGCCATCTCAGCACCCTGGAACCCCCCGGGTGGCACAGGGCTGGATGGGGCTTTCGTATAGCAGGGACGGTGCTGCCTCTCGCTTCGCTTGCTGTCCGCCACTCGCCGCTCGCTCGCGCAGCCAAAAATGGCCAGTTTTGGCCCGTTTTTGGGCCGTTTTGGCCAGTTTTTGGCCTGTTCTTGCGTTGCGCGGTGACCGTCGAGAGCGGAGCAAAACGTCAGCCATCTCAGCACCCTGGAACCCCCCGGGTGGCACAGGGCTGGATGGGGCTTTCGTATAGCAGGGACGGTGCTGCCTCACGCTTCGCTCACTGTTTGCCGCTCGCCGCTCGCTCGCGCAGCCAAAAATGGCCTGTTTTGGCCCGTTTTTGGGCTGTTTTGGCCTGTTTTTGGGCTGTTCTTGCGTGGTGCGGTGACCATCGTGAGCGGAGCAAAACGTCAGCCATCTCAGCACCCTGGAACCCCCCGGGTGGCACAGGGCTGGATGGGGCTTTCGT
>NW_027020319.1:145000-147500 GCF_036884655.1 Musa acuminata AAA Group
ATGGCCAGTTTTGGCCCGTTTTTGGGCCGTTTTGGCCAGTTTTTGGCCTGTTCTTGCGTTGCGCGGTGACCGTCGAGAGCGGAGCAAAACGTCAGCCATCTCAGCACCCTGGAACCCCCCGGGTGGCACAGGGCTGGATGGGGCTTTCGTATAGCAGGGACGGTGCTGCCTCACGCTTCGCTCACTGTTCGCCGCTCGCCGCTCGCTCGCGCAGCCAAAAATGGCCTGTTTTGGCCCGTTTTTGGGCTGTTTTGGCCTGTTTTTGGGCTGTTCTTGCGTGGTGCGGTGACCATCGTGAGCGGAGCAAAACGTCAGCCATCTCAGCACCCTGGAACCCCCCGGGTGGCACAGGGCTGGATGGGGCTTTCGTATAGCAGGGACGGTGCTGCCTCTCGCTTCGCTCGCTGTCCGCCGCTCGCCGCTCGCTCGCGCAGCCAAAAATGGCCAGTTTTGGCCCGTTTTTGGGCCGTTTTGGCCTGTTTTTGGGCTGTTCTTGCATGGCGCGGCGACCGTCGTGAGCGGAGCAAAATGTCAGCCATCTCAGCACCCTGGAACCCCCCGGGTGGCACAGGGCTGGATGGGGCTTTCGTATAGCAGGGACGGTGCTGCCTCTCGCTTCGCTCGCTGTCCGCCACTCGCCGCTCGCTCGCGCAGCCAAAAATGGCCAGTTTTGGCCCGTTTTTGGGCCGTTTTGGCCAGTTTTTGGCCTGTTCTTGCGTTGCGCGGTGACCGTCGAGAGCGGACCAAAACGTCAGCCATCTCAGCACCCTGGAACCCCCCGGGTGGCACAGGGCTGGATGGGGCTTTCGTATAGCAGGGACGGTGCTGCCTCACGCTTCGCTCGCTGTTCGCCGCTCGCCGCTCGCTCGCGCAGCCAAAAATGGCCTGTTTTGGCCCGTTTTTGGGCTGTTTTGGCCTGTTTTTGGGCTGTTCTTGCGTGGCGCGGCGACCGTCGTGAGCGGAGCAAAATGTCAGCCATCTCAGCACCCTGGAACCCCCCGGGTGGCACAGGGCTGGATGGGGCTTTCGTATAGCAGGGACGGTGCTGCCTCACGCTTCGCTCGCTGTTCGCCGCTCGCCGCTCGCTCGCGCAGCCAAAAATGGCCTGTTTTGGCCCGTTTTTGGGCTGTTTTGGCCTGTTTTTGGGCTGTTCTTGTGTGGCGCGGCGACCGTCGTGAGCGGAGCAAAATGTCAGCCATCTCAGCACCCTGGAACCCCCCGGGTGGCACAGGGCTGGATGGGGCTTTCGTATAGCAGGGACGGTGCTGCCTCACGCTTCGCTCGCTGTTCGCCGCTCGCCGCTCGCTCGCGCAGCCAAAAATGGCCTGTTTTGGCCCGTTTTTGGGCTGTTTTGGCCTGTTTTTGGGCTGTTCTTGCGTGGCGCGGCGACCGTCGTGAGCGGAGCAAAATGTCAGCCATCTCAGCACCCTGGAACCCCCCGGGTGGCACAGGGCTGGATGGGGCTTTCGTATAGCAGGGACGGTGCTGCCTCACGCTTCGCTCACTGTTCGCCGCTCGCCGCTCGCTCGCGCAGCCAAAAATGGCCTCTTTTGGCCCGTTTTTGGGCTGTTTTGGCCTGTTTTTGGGCTGTTCTTGCGTGGTGCGGTGACCATCGTGAGCGGAGCAAAATGTCAGCCATCTCAGCACCCTGGAACCCCCCGGGTGGCACAGGGCTGGATGGGGCTTTCGTATAGCAGGGACGGTGCTGCCTCTCGCTTCGCTCGCTGTCCGCCGCTCGCCGCTCGCTCGCGCAGCCAATAATGGCCAGTTTTGGCCCGTTTTTGGGCCGTTTTGGCCTGTTTTTGGGCTGTTCTTGCGTGGTGCGGCGACCGTCGTGAGCGGAGCAAAATGTCAGCCATCTCAGCACCCTGGAACCCCCCGGGTGGCACAGGGCTGGATGGGGCTTTCGTATAGCAGGGACGGTGCTGCCTCTCGCTTCGCTTGCTGTCCGCCACTCGCCGCTCGCTCGCGCAGCCAAAAATGGCCAGTTTTGGCCCGTTTTTGGGCCGTTTTGGCCAGTTTTTGGCCTGTTCTTGCGTTGCGCGGTGACCGTCGAGAGCGGAGCAAAACGTCAGCCATCTCAGCACCCTGGAACCCCCCGGGTGGCACAGGGCTGGATGGGGCTTTCGTATAGCAGGGACGGTGCTGCCTCACGCTTCGCTCACTGTTCGCCGCTCGCCGCTCGCTCGCGCAGCCAAAAATGGCCTGTTTTGGCCCGTTTTTGGGCTGTTTTGGCCTGTTTTTGGGCTGTTCTTGCGTGGTGCGGTGACCATCGTGAGCGGAGCAAAACGTCAGCCATCTCAGCACCCTGGAACCCCCCGGGTGGCACAGGGCTGGATGGGGCTTTCGTATAGCAGGGACGGTGCTGCCTCTCGCTTCGCTCGCTGTCCGCCGCTCGCCGCTCGCTCGCGCAGCCAAAAATGGCCAGTTTTGGCCCGTTTTTGGGCCGTTTTGGCCTGTTTTTGGGCTGTTCTTGCGTGGTGCGGCGACCGTCGTGAGC
>NW_027020319.1:167500-170000 GCF_036884655.1 Musa acuminata AAA Group
CGCTCACTGTTCGCCGCTCGCCGCTCGCTCGCGCAGCCAAAAATGGCCTGTTTTGGCCCGTTTTTGGGCTGTTTTGGCCTGTTTTTGGGCTGTTCTTGCGTGGTGCGGTGACCATCGTGAGCGGAGCAAAACGTCAGCCATCTCAGCACCCTGGAACCCCCCGGGTGGCACAGGGCTGGATGGGGCTTTCGTATAGCAGGGACGGTGCTGCCTCTCGCTTCGCTCGCTGTCCGCCGCTCGCCGCTCGCTCGCGCAGCCAAAAATGGCCAGTTTTGGCCCGTTTTTGGGCCGTTTTGGCCTGTTTTTGGGCTGTTCTTGCATGGCGCGGCGACCGTCGTGAGCGGAGCAAAATGTCAGCCATCTCAGCACCCTGGAACCCCCCGGGTGGCACAGGGCTGGATGGGGCTTTCGTATAGCAGGGACGGTGCTGCCTCTCGCTTCGCTCGCTGTCCGCCACTCGCCGCTCGCTCGCGCAGCCAAAAATGGCCAGTTTTGGCCCGTTTTTGGGCCGTTTTGGCCAGTTTTTGGCCTGTTCTTGCGTTGCGCGGTGACCGTCGAGAGCGGACCAAAACGTCAGCCATCTCAGCACCCTGGAACCCCCCGGGTGGCACAGGGCTGGATGGGGCTTTCGTATAGCAGGGACGGTGCTGCCTCACGCTTCGCTCGCTGTTCGCCGCTCGCCGCTCGCTCGCGCAGCCAAAAATGGCCTGTTTTGGCCCGTTTTTGGGCTGTTTTGGCCTGTTTTTGGGCTGTTCTTGCGTGGCGCGGCGACCGTCGTGAGCGGAGCAAAATGTCAGCCATCTCAGCACCCTGGAACCCCCCGGGTGGCACAGGGCTGGATGGGGCTTTCGTATAGCAGGGACGGTGCTGCCTCACGCTTCGCTCGCTGTTCGCCGCTCGCCGCTCGCTCGCGCAGCCAAAAATGGCCTGTTTTGGCCCGTTTTTGGGCTGTTTTGGCCTGTTTTTGGGCTGTTCTTGTGTGGCGCGGCGACCGTCGTGAGCGGAGCAAAATGTCAGCCATCTCAGCACCCTGGAACCCCCCGGGTGGCACAGGGCTGGATGGGGCTTTCGTATAGCAGGGACGGTGCTGCCTCACGCTTCGCTCGCTGTTCGCCGCTCGCCGCTCGCTCGCGCAGCCAAAAATGGCCTGTTTTGGCCCGTTTTTGGGCTGTTTTGGCCTGTTTTTGGGCTGTTCTTGCGTGGCGCGGCGACCGTCGTGAGCGGAGCAAAATGTCAGCCATCTCAGCACCCTGGAACCCCCCGGGTGGCACAGGGCTGGATGGGGCTTTCGTATAGCAGGGACGGTGCTGCCTCACGCTTCGCTCACTGTTCGCCGCTCGCCGCTCGCTCGCGCAGCCAAAAATGGCCTGTTTTGGCCCGTTTTTGGGCTGTTTTGGCCTGTTTTTGGGCTGTTCTTGCGTGGTGCGGTGACCATCGTGAGCGGAGCAAAACGTCAGCCATCTCAGCACCCTGGAACCCCCCGGGTGGCACAGGGCTGGATGGGGCTTTCGTATAGCAGGGACGGTGCTGCCTCTCGCTTCGCTCGCTGTCCGCCGCTCGCCGCTCGCTCGCGCAGCCAAAAATGGCCAGTTTTGGCCCGTTTTTGGGCCGTTTTGGCCTGTTTTTGGGCTGTTCTTGCGTGGTGCGGCGACCGTCGTGAGCGGAGCAAAATGTCAGCCATCTCAGCACCCTGGAACCCCCCGGGTGGCACAGGGCTGGATGGGGCTTTCGTATAGCAGGGACGGTGCTGCCTCTCGCTTCGCTTGCTGTCCGCCACTCGCCGCTCGCTCGCGCAGCCAAAAATGGCCAGTTTTGGCCCGTTTTTGGGCCGTTTTGGCCAGTTTTTGGCCTGTTCTTGCGTTGCGCGGTGACCGTCGAGAGCGGAGCAAAACGTCAGCCATCTCAGCACCCTGGAACCCCCCGGGTGGCACAGGGCTGGATGGGGCTTTCGTATAGCAGGGACGGTGCTGCCTCACGCTTCGCTCACTGTTCGCCGCTCGCCGCTCGCTCGCGCAGCCAAAAATGGCCTGTTTTGGCCCGTTTTTGGGCTGTTTTGGCCTGTTTTTGGGCTGTTCTTGCGTGGTGCGGTGACCATCGTGAGCGGAGCAAAACGTCAGCCATCTCTGCACCCTGGAACCCCCCGGGTGGCACAGGGCTGGATGGGGCTTTCGTATAGCAGGGACGGTGCTGCCTCTCGCTTCGCTCGCTGTCCGCCGCTCGCCGCTCGCTCGCGCAGCCAAAAATGGCCAGTTTTGGCCCGTTTTTGGGCCGTTTTGGCCTGTTTTTGGGCTGTTCTTGCGTGGTGCGGCGACCGTCGTGAGCGGAGCAAAATGTCAGCCATCTCAGCACCCTGGAACCCCCCGGGTGGCACAGGGCTGGATGGGGCTTTCGTATAGCAGGGACGGTGCTGCCTCTCGCTTCGCTCGCTGTCCGCCACTCGCCGCTCGCTCGCGCAGCCAAAAATGGCCAGTTTTGGCCCGTTTTTGGGCCGTTTTGGCCA
>NW_027020319.1:187500-190000 GCF_036884655.1 Musa acuminata AAA Group
GGCTGTTCTTGCGTGGTGCGGCGACCGTCGTGAGCGGAGCAAAATGTCAGCCATCTCAGCACCCTGGAACCCCCCGGGTGGCACAGGGCTGGATGTGGCTTTCGTATAGCAGGGACGGTGCTGCCTCTCGCTTCGCTTGCTGTCCGCCACTCGCCGCTCGCTCGCGCAGCCAAAAATGGCCAGTTTTGGCCCGTTTTTGGGCCGTTTTGGCCTGTTTTTGGGCTGTTCTTGCGTGGTGCGGCGACCGTCGTGAGCGGAGCAAAATGTCAGCCATCTCAGCACCCTGGAACCCCCCGGGTGGCACAGGGCTGGATGGGGCTTTCGTATAGCAGGGACGGTGCTGCCTCTCGCTTCGCTTGCTGTCCGCCACTCGCCGCTCGCTCGCGCAGCCAAAAATGGCCAGTTTTGGCCCGTTTTTGGGCCGTTTTGGCCAGTTTTTGGCCTGTTCTTGCGTTGCGCGGTGACCGTCGAGAGCGGAGCAAAACGTCAGCCATCTCAGCACCCTGGAACCCCCCGGGTGGCACAGGGCTGGATGGGGCTTTCGTATAGCAGGGACGGTGCTGCCTCACGCTTCGCTCACTGTTTGCCGCTCGCCGCTCGCTCGCGCAGCCAAAAATGGCCTGTTTTGGCCCGTTTTTGGGCTGTTTTGGCCTGTTTTTGGGCTGTTCTTGCATGGCGCGGCGACCGTCGTGAGCGGAGCAAAACATCAGCCATCTCAGCACCCTGGAACCCCCCGGGTGGCACAGGGCTGGATGGGGCTTTCGTATAGCAGGGACGGTGCTGCCTCTCGCTTCGCTCGCTGTCCGCCGCTCGCCGCTCGCTCGCGCAGCCAAAAATGGCCAGTTTTGGCCCGTTTTTGGGCCGTTTTGGCCTGTTTTTGGCCTGTTCTTGCGTTGCGCGGTGACCGTCGTGAGCGGAGCAAAATGTCAGCCATCTCAGCACCCTGGAACCCCCCGGGTGGCACAGGGCTGGATGGGGCTTTCGTATAGCAGGGACGGTGCTGCCTCTCGCTTCGCTCGCTGTTCGCCGCTCGCCGCTCGCTCGCGCAGCCAAAAATGGCCAGTTTTGGCCCGTTTTTGGGCCGTTTTGGCCAGTTTTTGGCCTGTTCTTGCGTTGCGCGGTGACCGTCGAGAGCGGACCAAAACGTCAGCCATCTCAGCACCCTGGAACCCCCCGGGTGGCACAGGGCTGGATGGGGCTTTCGTATAGCAGGGACGGTGCTGCCTCACGCTTCGCTCGCTGTTCGCCGCTCGCCGCTCGCTCGCGCAGCCAAAAATGGCCTGTTTTGGCCCGTTTTTGGGCTGTTTTGGCCTGTTTTTGGGCTGTTCTTGTGTGGCGCGGCGACCGTCGTGAGCGGAGCAAAATGTCAGCCATCTCAGCACCCTGGAACCCCCCGGGTGGCACAGGGCTGGATGGGGCTTTCGTATAGCAGGGACGGTGCTGCCTCACGCTTCGCTCGCTGTTCGCCGCTCGCCGCTCGCTCGCGCAGCCAAAAATGGCCTGTTTTGGCCCGTTTTTGGGCTGTTTTGGCCTGTTTTTGGGCTGTTCTTGTGTGGCGCGGCGACCGTCGTGAGCGGAGCAAAATGTCAGCCATCTCAGCACCCTGGAACCCCCCGGGTGGCACAGGGCTGGATGGGGCTTTCGTATAGCAGGGACGGTGCTGCCTCACGCTTCGCTCACTGTTCGCCGCTCGCCGCTCGCTCGCGCAGCCAAAAATGGCCTGTTTTGGCCCGTTTTTGGGCTGTTTTGGCCTGTTTTTGGGCTGTTCTTGCGTGGTGCGGTGACCATCGTGAGCGGAGCAAAACGTCAGCCATCTCAGCACCCTGGAACCCCCCGGGTGGCACAGGGCTGGATGGGGCTTTCGTATAGCAGGGACGGTGCTGCCTCTCGCTTCGCTCGCTGTCCGCCGCTCGCCGCTCGCTCGCGCAGCCAAAAATGGCCAGTTTTGGCCCGTTTTTGGGCCGTTTTGGCCTGTTTTTGGGCTGTTCTTGCGTGGTGCGGCGACCGTCGTGAGCGGAGCAAAATGTCAGCCATCTCAGCACCCTGGAACCCCCCGGGTGGCACAGGGCTGGATGGGGCTTTCGTATAGCAGGGACGGTGCTGCCTCTCGCTTCGCTTGCTGTCCGCCACTCGCCGCTCGCTCGCGCAGCCAAAAATGGCCAGTTTTGGCCCGTTTTTGGGCCGTTTTGGCCAGTTTTTGGCCTGTTCTTGCGTTGCGCGGTGACCGTCGAGAGCGGAGCAAAACGTCAGCCATCTCAGCACCCTGGAACCCCCCGGGTGGCACAGGGCTGGATGGGGCTTTCGTATAGCAGGGACGGTGCTGCCTCACGCTTCGCTCACTGTTCGCCGCTCGCCGCTCGCTCGCGCAGCCAAAAATGGCCTGTTTTGGCCCGTTTTTGGGCTGTTTTGGCCTGTTTTTGGGCTGTTCTTGCGTGGTGCGGTGACCATCGTGAGCGGAGCAAAACGTCAGCCATCTCAGCACCCTGGAACCCCCCGGGTG
>NW_027020319.1:200000-205000 GCF_036884655.1 Musa acuminata AAA Group
TTGATGGTGCTCTAGGCAAGCGAGGCGCTTGGCAAGAATGAGACCATCCAAGGTGGAATGAGTTGCTCAACGACCAAAAGAGTTATGCAAAGCTCACAGAGGTGAGGGGAATTGCTAACTCGAAGAATTTGGTACTCATGCATGGGCTTGTATGCGGACGACGGAATGTTCGTGGCCATCCCAAGGCGGCCGAGACTCGGCACCATGGAGCATTGAAACTTTCTCTTCGGCATGCGAAGGATACGTCCGGAGGAGGCTGAAGTGTGCAACGAGTTCAGCATGTTGCTAGACCTTGAGGGGTGCAGTGGGGGCTGTATTGACGGGGAGTCGCAATCTAGCAAGTGCGTTTGCAGGAGGCAGAACAATGCACAGTTTGTTCAGCAGATCGGAGTAGTCCAAGGGGATGGGGGTCTCCGAAACGAAGAGAGATGTTGCTCCAACGGGATAGTTATCCAGGAGGGATAAGTCTCGGCACTCCAGAGGGAGAATCATGTGAGACGGACTTCACATGTTGAGGAGGAGTACCTCACAAACAACAACTCCACGAAGCTCGATGGACTGAGCAAGCGGCGAGGAGTCGTCGCATGATCTCGCTCGAGAGAATGCATTGGTGGATGCATTGCGAGATCAAGTGGGGGAGCGACCTGAAGCAACTTAAATGAAGGCACACTTGGAGTCGATGTGGAGATCGGACTCAAGGGAGGGCTGACCCGTGGAATGGTGGGCGCGAGGGCCACCATCGACTCAATGCAGAAACGAGGAGCGGAGCAACTTGGGTGTAACTTGGCGAAGTACCCAAGCCGTATGAAGGGAGCCAGCAGAGAAGTTGGAACATGGAGCAGAGGCACAGTGCTTTTCTTAGACAGAGGTCAAGGACATGAGCTCTTGCAGAGGCAAGAGCAGGATCATGTTGTTCCATGGGTCCTTCATTCTGACGGAGTGGACTCATCTTGCATGGTGCCAAAGACGAAGGGAGCTTCGGGGCACATGCACCTTATCTCGGAGGAGCATTTGATGAAGGAACTAAGGCGACTCAATTTGCGGAGGCGAAGTTGAGTTCAGAAGGCCTTAGCACGGGGCAAGAGGACGCAGAGGCGGGTACTCTTGAAGAATATGCCACAGTGTTGCCATTCGAGTTGCTAGGAAGGAAGCGGTGCGCAGCAGAGATTGTGCTGGTAGGGGCAGAGGCCCAGGATCCAGGCAATAGTGCACAAATTACAGCGAAGTCGGCGGACTTCGGGAGCGCTACTAGGCGACGGACTGTCCTAGAGCGGTGCTTCATCTAGGTGTGACCCAAGAGTGGGTGGATGAAGATCGATTGCCAAAGGAGCGAACAAAATCGAAGGTGGAGGAGACCCTGCGATGTATTGGCAGAGGCCACACAGCGGAGGGTTCACAATTCGAGTTTATTCCACAAGGATCAGAATGCAATGGAGATGTCACCAGGAGGCGACATGGTGCAGCGGATCGTGGTGGAACAGTTCGATGGCAATGCGATACACACGACCTTGTCCCGTGAGGGATGTGATCATATGGAGGTATGATCGGGAGCTACTGGGAGCTCCGCTTTGGTGAACAACACGACGGCAAGAAGGGCTATGGATTCAAGGAGTGAAGGCCATGGTACCGCAGAGGCGGGTCTTCCGGGCGTGCACCGAATTTTGCATCGGATGAAAACCTTGGTCATCAGCATATGGGGGCTGGGTTCCACCAAGGGAAAAGTTCGTATGCAAGTACCAGGGAGTCCCATGGGAGGGACTTGATCATGCAGAGGTATGATCGAAGCAGCTGGAGAGTTGGACTGCTCCAGAGCTCATATTCGCTTAAGGGAGCCCGGCAAGTCAGAGGACAAGGCCGAGTAAGCGAACGTTGCTACCAAGGAAGCTATGGAGAACAGAATCGGTGCAAACCCTACAATGCGATGGCAGAGGCCATGCATGGGAGTTGCAGTCTGTCTTTCCATCGACCAAACAGACTGCTTGGAGAACACGGAGGTGTTGGAGCAGGGGGTCGAAAGGGGCGAGGAAGCGACGATGAGTCCAGAGGGACTTAGCTACCCAAAGTCAAGCAATCAGTTAGAATGGAGGTGGACTCAGAGGAGTGCCACGGAGACATCTCTACTGATCGTGAAGAAAAGGGATTCAGATGCGAGGCGACGGATAGTAGGGCCATGGGCATGGCAGCGCCATGGTACCGCAGAGGCGGGACTTCCGTCAAAGTCATTGATCCCTTGCTCTCACGGAGGGAGAGCGTTTGGTCGTGAAAGGGGCCGAGGAGGTGGAGTATGCAGAGGCAATCTCCAAGTACCGAGACAAGGCTGAAGGGCAGAGGCCAAGAAACTTCGTAAGACCGGTGTCAACAAGTTTCTCATCAAGATAGCCGTAAGTGAAGGACTTCGGGTCATGCAAGAGTGCACGACCAAGGAACGAAGCAAGCAGTACGCGGTGCTGTACCTTTGCTACTCAGTGGAGTAGGCGGCAGGGTTGATGGAGAAGACGGTACAATCCCAGAGGCGACCTCATCTATTAGAGAATTACTCCAAGTTGGGGTGGAAACTTCCTGCATTCCAGAAGTTCAATGGCTTTGAGAAGGTGAATCACAGTAACTAACTCAACGCAAGGAGTGCAAACACTTCAAGTGCTTCAGAAGTGTGAGCAAAGAGCAGGCGAAGGCCAGTAACCAGCTCGATGCATGAAGTACAACCTCGAGGAGGCGGGCGAAGTCAAGTAACCTTTGCCTTCTCAACTCTTAAGAGAATGGGCGAAACCGAGTACCCCAATTCTCTTATCTATCCAGCAGAGGAGCTCTGCACAAGTTCAAAGACCCTTCGAAGATAATGGAAGACAATAGTTGTCAAATCCTCACCAACGGTTATCAGTGCTACTGAGAGTAGATTGTCCGCCTCATTTCCCAACGAAATGCCAATCGAAAGCGGAAGTGATGCGAACCTACTTGGATGTGACAACTAACTGAAAGAAGAGTCAATGGACAGATTTTGTGGAGGAAGGACCCAAAAACTTCAGAAGTTTGCGAGGCGATGCTCGTTAAAGCTCCAACAAGCATCCACCCAGTTCAAGCAGCATGTGGGAATTTTGAGAGACTGGCGCAGTAAAGATGGTCTTTTCCTTCATCTGGGAGATCCGCAGGAATCAACAAGGATCAACACAACTCAGCCAACCCCACACCACAGTCAGAGTCATTGGTGAGTTGAAGCAGCATGGCGGATCAAAGTTCGACTACTCAAAAACAGCAGCGGAGAGCAGCTGGGAGCCAGGAGGCGCATTGCAGCTGGAGCAGAAGATTGAAGACTCAGCAAAGGCGAAGAGTTGCAGTGTTCACAAAGGCTTCGACGAGGACGTCGAAGGGATAAGTGGGGGAGAATGTCACGGACAAACTTCTCAACAAGATGTTGGATGTAATGCTTATGTGTGTCCGTGTCTTTTGGCATGTTCATGCCCTGTACAGAATGTAAAGGGGCGGCCGAAGGCTTATAAGTCCCATTTTAGTTGGGTTGGTGGCCTCTTTAGGCTTGTAAATAAAGGTTGTGTCATGTGGACACGTGCGAGAGCTTTTCGGTCTGTAATGGACCATTTTACCCTATGTTGTGCCACTGTTCAGAGCTTGTAAAGTCTGTTTGTAATTTGCATTGTCTATGAAGTGTTTTCCGGACATGTTTGCTTGTGGATCCCGTTTGAGGCGTTCTCTCTGACCCGTTCTCTCTTTTGATGGTCCTAAGGGACAATAGGAGGCTTCGGGGAGGCTGACCTTTGCGGACGGACACGCAAGGGTGCCGCACGACTTAGGCAAAACCAGCTAAGTCCGTGTCAGCTCGCCGCTCGCTCGCGCAGCCAAAAATGGCCAGTTTTGGCCCGTTTTTGGGCCGTTTTGGCCTGTTTTTGGGCTGTTCTTGCATGGCGCGGCGACCGTCGTGAGCGGAGCAAAATGTCAGCCATCTCAGCACCCTGGAACCCCCCGGGTGGCACAGGGCTGGATGGGGCTTTCGTATAGCAGGGACGGTGCTGCCTCTCGCTTCGCTCGCTGTCCGCCACTCGCCGCTCGCTCGCGCAGCCAAAAATGGCCAGTTTTGGCCCGTTTTTGGGCCGTTTTGGCCAGTTTTTGGCCTGTTCTTGCGTTGCGCGGTGACCGTCGAGAGCGGACCAAAACGTCAGCCATCTCAGCACCCTGGAACCCCCCGGGTGGCACAGGGCTGGATGGGGCTTTCGTATAGCAGGGACGGTGCTGCCTCACGCTTCGCTCGCTGTTCGCCGCTCGCCGCTCGCTCGCGCAGCCAAAAATGGCCTGTTTTGGCCCGTTTTTGGGCTGTTTTGGCCTGTTTTTGGGCTGTTCTTGCGTGGCGCGGCGACCGTCGTGAGCGGAGCAAAATGTCAGCCATCTCAGCACCCTGGAACCCCCCGGGTGGCACAGGGCTGGATGGGGCTTTCGTATAGCAGGGACGGTGCTGCCTCACGCTTCGCTCGCTGTTCGCCGCTCGCCGCTCGCTCGCGCAGCCAAAAATGGCCTGTTTTGGCCCGTTTTTGGGCTGTTTTGGCCTGTTTTTGGGCTGTTCTTGTGTGGCACGGCGACCGTCGTGAGCGGAGCAAAATGTCAGCCATCTCAGCACCCTGGAACCCCCCGGGTGGCACAGGGCTGGATGGGGCTTTCGTATAGCAGGGACGGTGCTGCCTCACGCTTCGCTCGCTGTTCGCCGCTCGCCGCTCGCTCGCGCAGCCAAAAATGGCCTGTTTTGGCCCGTTTTTGGGCTGTTTTGGCCTGTTTTTGGGCTGTTCTTGCGTGGCGCGGCGACCGTCGTGAGCGGAGCAAAATGTCAGCCATCTCAGCACCCTGGAACCCCCCGGGTGGCACAGGGCTGGATGGGGCTTTCGTATAGCAGGGACGGTGCTGCCTCACGCTTCGCTCACTGTTCGCCGCTCGCCGCTCGCTCGCGCAGCCAAAAATGGCCTGTTTTGGCCCGTTTTTGGGCTGTTTTGGCCTGTTTTTGG
>NW_027020319.1:255000-257500 GCF_036884655.1 Musa acuminata AAA Group
TTTTGGCCTGTTTTTGGGCTGTTCTTGCGTGGTGCGGCGACCGTCGTGAGCGGAGCAAAATGTCAGCCATCTCAGCACCCTGGAACCCCCCGGGTGGCACAGGGCTGGATGGGGCTTTCGTATAGCAGGGACGGTGCTGCCTCTCGCTTCGCTTGCTGTCCGCCACTCGCCGCTCGCTCGCGCAGCCAAAAATGGCCAGTTTTGGCCCGTTTTTGGGCCGTTTTGGCCAGTTTTTGGCCTGTTCTTGCGTTGCGCGGTGACCGTCGAGAGCGGAGCAAAACGTCAGCCATCTCAGCACCCTGGAACCCCCCGGGTGGCACAGGGCTGGATGGGGCTTTCGTATAGCAGGGACGGTGCTGCCTCACGCTTCGCTCACTGTTCGCCGCTCGCCGCTCGCTCGCGCAGCCAAAAATGGCCTGTTTTGGCCCGTTTTTGGGCTGTTTTGGCCTGTTTTTGGGCTGTTCTTGCGTGGTGCGGTGACCATCGTGAGCGGAGCAAAACGTCAGCCATCTCAGCACCCTGGAACCCCCCGGGTGGCACAGGGCTGGATGGGGCTTTCGTATAGCAGGGACGGTGCTGCCTCTCGCTTCGCTCGCTGTCCGCCGCTCGCCGCTCGCTCGCGCAGCCAAAAATGGCCAGTTTTGGCCCGTTTTTGGGCCGTTTTGGCCTGTTTTTGGGCTGTTCTTGCATGGCGCGGCGACCGTCGTGAGCGGAGCAAAATGTCAGCCATCTCAGCACCCTGGAACCCCCCGGGTGGCACAGGGCTGGATGGGGCTTTCGTATAGCAGGGACGGTGCTGCCTCTCGCTTCGCTCGCTGTCCGCCACTCGCCGCTCGCTCGCGCAGCCAAAAATGGCCAGTTTTGGCCCGTTTTTGGGCCGTTTTGGCCAGTTTTTGGCCTGTTCTTGCGTTGCGCGGTGACCGTCGAGAGCGGACCAAAACGTCAGCCATCTCAGCACCCTGGAACCCCCCGGGTGGCACAGGGCTGGATGGGGCTTTCGTATAGCAGGGACGGTGCTGCCTCACGCTTCGCTCGCTGTTCGCCGCTCGCCGCTCGCTCGCGCAGCCAAAAATGGCCTGTTTTGGCCCGTTTTTGGGCTGTTTTGGCCTGTTTTTGGGCTGTTCTTGCGTGGCGCGGCGACCGTCGTGAGCGGAGCAAAATGTCAGCCATCTCAGCACCCTGGAACCCCCCGGGTGGCACAGGGCTGGATGGGGCTTTCGTATAGCAGGGACGGTGCTGCCTCACGCTTCGCTCGCTGTTCGCCGCTCGCCGCTCGCTCGCGCAGCCAAAAATGGCCTGTTTTGGCCCGTTTTTGGGCTGTTTTGGCCTGTTTTTGGGCTGTTCTTGTGTGGCGCGGCGACCGTCGTGAGCGGAGCAAAATGTCAGCCATCTCAGCACCCTGGAACCCCCCGGGTGGCACAGGGCTGGATGGGGCTTTCGTATAGCAGGGACGGTGCTGCCTCACGCTTCGCTCGCTGTTCGCCGCTCGCCGCTCGCTCGCGCAGCCAAAAATGGCCTGTTTTGGCCCGTTTTTGGGCTGTTTTGGCCTGTTTTTGGGCTGTTCTTGCGTGGCGCGGCGACCGTCGTGAGCGGAGCAAAATGTCAGCCATCTCAGCACCCTGGAACCCCCCGGGTGGCACAGGGCTGGATGGGGCTTTCGTATAGCAGGGACGGTGCTGCCTCACGCTTCGCTCACTGTTCGCCGCTCGCCGCTCGCTCGCGCAGCCAAAAATGGCCTGTTTTGGCCCGTTTTTGGGCTGTTTTGGCCTGTTTTTGGGCTGTTCTTGCGTGGTGCGGTGACCATCGTGAGCGGAGCAAAACGTCAGCCATCTCAGCACCCTGGAACCCCCCGGGTGGCACAGGGCTGGATGGGGCTTTCGTATAGCAGGGACGGTGCTGCCTCTCGCTTCGCTCGCTGTCCGCCGCTCGCCGCTCGCTCGCGCAGCCAAAAATGGCCAGTTTTGGCCCGTTTTTGGGCCGTTTTGGCCTGTTTTTGGGCTGTTCTTGCGTGGTGCGGCGACCGTCGTGAGCGGAGCAAAATGTCAGCCATCTCAGCACCCTGGAACCCCCCGGGTGGCACAGGGCTGGATGGGGCTTTCGTATAGCAGGGACGGTGCTGCCTCTCGCTTCGCTTGCTGTCCGCCACTCGCCGCTCGCTCGCGCAGCCAAAAATGGCCAGTTTTGGCCCGTTTTTGGGCCGTTTTGGCCAGTTTTTGGCCTGTTCTTGCGTTGCGCGGTGACCGTCGAGAGCGGAGCAAAACGTCAGCCATCTCAGCACCCTGGAACCCCCCGGGTGGCACAGGGCTGGATGGGGCTTTCGTATAGCAGGGACGGTGCTGCCTCACGCTTCGCTCACTGTTCGCCGCTCGCCGCTCGCTCGCGCAGCCAAAAATGGCCTGTTTTGGCCCGTTTTTGGGCTGTTTTGGCCTGTTTTTGGGCTGTTCTTGCGTGGTGCGGTGACCATCGTGAGCGGAGCAAAACGTCAGCCATCTCAGCACCC
>NW_027020319.1:267500-275000 GCF_036884655.1 Musa acuminata AAA Group
GGGCTCTTGTTGGATGCAGAGCTCCGCTGCAAGTTGTAGGAGAATTGGGCGATGTCCAACAGCTTCACCCAATCTCGTTGATTGGCACTCACATAGTGCCGGAGATACTGCTCTAAGAGCGAATTTATTCTTTCAGTCTGACCATCCGTCTGGGGGTGGAGGCTTGTAGAGAAGTATAACTTTGATCCCAACAATTTGAATAGCTCGGTCCAGAACCGTCCCAGAAACCGAGCGTCTCGATCACTAATGATATTGTGTGGGACTCCCCAATACTTCACTACACCCTTCATCATCAGTCTGGCCGCCTCTTCAGCTGAACAGTGTAGGGGAGCAGCAATGAAAGTTGCATACTTTGAAAACCGATCGACCACCACAAGTATCGATCCAAGTCCCCCTACAGGTGGCAAGCTTGATATGAAGTCTAAGGAAATGCTCTCCCAAGGCCTTTCTGGTACGGGCAACGGCTCCAAAAGTCCCACCGGCTTCCGCTGCTCCACCTTGTCTTGTTGGCAAGTAAGGCATGTTCGAACATACTCCTCCACATCAATCCCCATTTTTGGCCAGTAGAAGGCCCTCTCCACGAGAGCCAACGTTCTGTGAATGCCGGGGTGTCCAGCCCAAAGGGAATCGTGACATTCTTTCAAGAGTTCACGCCTTAGATTGTCCACTCGGGGAACATAAACCCTATTCCCTTTTGTGTAAACAAGTCCCTCCTGGACCCAAAATCGTCGTGCTTTGCCTTCTTTGATGAGCTGCATCAGGATAACTGCCTGGGGATCACTATACAGTCCATCTCTGATTCGGGAAAGGAAGGTTGAGTGTAACTGACTTGCTTGGCCTCTGCCCTCCAGTTGTGCAGCATTCACGCACTCCACCTTCCGACTCAGCGCATCGGCCACGACATTCGCCTTCCCGGGCTTATATTCCATTGCCATATCAAATTCAGCCAGGAAGTCCTGCCACCGTGCTTGCTTTGGGGAGAGCTTCTTCTGAGTTTGGAAATAACTCAAGGCGATGTTGTCTGTCCTCAGCACAAATCGCGACCCAAGGAGGTAGTGTCGCCAAACTCGTAGGCAGTGGATCACCGCTGTCATCTCCTTCTCATGCACTGGATACCGCCTCTCGGTCTCGTTGAGTTTACGGCTCTCGTAGGCCACCGGATGACCTTCTTGCATGAGTACTCCACCAATAGCAAAGTCCGAAGCATCTGTATGGACTTCAAAGGGCTCTCCATAGTTTGGCAATTTGAGCACTGGTTCTTCCAGAACAGCAGCCTTCAGATCTTGGAATGCTATCTCACATTTGTCAGACCACTTCCAAGGCTGCTCCTTCTTCAGCAACTCCGTCAGTGGGGTTGCCCGCTTCGAATATCCAGCAATGAAGCGTCGGTAGTAGTTGACGAAACCAAGGAAGGATCTCAACTCTGGCACCTTCTTTGGAGTTCGCCATTCCGCAACTGCTTGCACCTTCGACTTGTCCATCCGGATGGAGCCATCACCGATTCGGTGCCCCAAGAACAGGATCTCAGTCTGAGCAAAGTAGCATTTCTCCCTTTTTACGAACAAAGTGTTCTCCCTGAGAACCTTGAAAATCGTCCGAAGGTGCTTGACGTGCTCCTCGAGCGTTTGGCTGTAAACGACGATGTCGTCCAAGTAGACGACCACGAACTTATCCAAATACTCCTTGAATAGCTGGTTCATGAGAGTACAGAATGTTGCCGGAGCGTTGGTTAAGCCGAAAGGCATCACCAAGAACTCAAACGCTCCATATCTGGTCACACATGTAGTCTTTGCTTCGTCGCCTTCAGCAATGCGCACCTGCCAATACCCCGACCGAAGGTCGAGTTTTGAGAAATACTTCGCCTTGCCCAATTGGTCGAACAAGTCCGCGATGAGCGGGATGGGATACTTGTTCTTCACTGTTACTTTGTTGAGGGCTCGGTAGTCGACGCATAATCGGAGACTCCCATCTTGTTTCTTCTGAAAGAGAACTGGAGCTCCGAAAGGTGCTTTTGAGCTGCGGATGAGACCACCGCTTAGCAGTTCACCTAACTGCTTTCTAAGTTCTGCCAACTCTGGCGGGGCCATGCGATAGGGTGGTCTCGCTGGAGGCTTCACTCCTGGCTCCAGCTCAATACTGTGATCCACGCCTCTGCGTGGCGGAAGAGTCTTCGGCAACTCAGGTGGCATAACGTCTTTGAACTCCTTCAGGACGTTGGCCACCACAGCAGGTTCTTGAATGGCTTCTTCATTGAGTGGCTCTAGCTTCATAGCAGCCACGAATGTTAGTTCGCCCTTTCGCACCCCTTTCTTCAATTGTAATGCCGAAATATGTTGGGGCTCCTTGGTTCCTCTCCGAGAGACGGGCACCACACAGGGGTCATCGCCTCCCATCATACATAGGGAATTCAAGAATGGCATCGGCACCAACTTCGCCGCGTGCATAAACTCCATTCCAAGAATCACTTGGAAGTCGTCTAGTGGCACGGCCATCATGTTGGTGGTTCCGCTCCAAGTCCCGATTCTGATGGGAACTCCCTTCGCCAATCCGGAGATTCGCCTGGCCTCCGAGTTCACTGCTTTCATTCGGCTTGGGCTCTTCTCCAATGTCAACCCAAGTCGCTGTGCTTCACGATCGGCTATGAAGTTGTGGGTAGCGCCCGTGTCCACCATTGCACGGGTCGTTTGGCCATTCAGCTTGATGTCCACATACATCAGTTCACTACTTCCTGCTTTTTGTGCCTTCGTCTTCATGTTCTCCCCCACTTGACCCCGCATAGCGTTCAACAAACGCATTGCTCCCATTCGGGGTCCTTGCGACTCTTCATCGTCGCTGCTGGATTCGGAACTGCTTGAGCTAGGGGCAACAGCTTTGCCCTTGTCCGATCGGGGAGGGTGGATGGAAGCTGTCAAAGCGTTGAGTGCCTGCTTCTGTGGGCACTCCCTTACCATGTGCGGTCCTCCGCACAAGAAGCATCCTCTAGGTTTTGAGGCCTTGCCTTTTGGGTTCGGCCCTTTGTGGGAGCTCTTCTTCTTCTGTTCGCCCCCGAGCTCCTTCCCTCGAGAATGTTTTTGAGGGCGATTGCTTGAAGATTGTTTCCTTCTCGCTGGGTCTTCAGAGGACACGAAGTCGGTGAGCCTTTCTGCAGCTGCAATTGCCCCGACCACGTCGGTAACATTCCTTCGATTCAGCTCTTGCTGAGCCCATGGTTTCAAACCATCAAGGAAACTGAACAACTTGTCCTTCTCGGACATGTCCTGTATGTCCAGCATTAGTGCAGAAAACTGCTTTACATAGTCTCGGATGGTGGTACTTTGGCGGAGTTGTCTCAACTTCCTTCTTGCGACGAACTCTGTGTTCTCCGGTAGGAACTGAGTTCTCAACTCCCGCTTCAAGTCTTCCCATGTGTCGACTCGACACCGACCTTGTTGGATTTCCTCCCAACGAGTTCGCCACCAAAGTTTCGCATCTCCGTTCAGATACATTGTTGCTATTGAAACTTTGGTATCTTCAGAATCGGGTCTCGTAGCTCGGAAGTATTGTTCCATGTCAAACAGAAAGTTCTCGAGCTCCTTGGCATCTCTGGCCCCTCCGTATCCATGGGGCTCAGGTGCCCTCAAGTTTTGTGGCGGTGCAACGCGGGTGTTGCCTCCTCCCGCATTTAGCGTTCTTGTGAGCATAGCCACCTTCGCCGTGAGTTCCGCCACAACATCTTGTAAGTGCTGCACGGAGTCCTTGGTGTCATCGGACAGTCAGTCGACCAGGGCCTCGACCTTGTCGATCCTGGACTCCGCTTCCTCTTGCGAGCTCTCTACCCCAACAAGTCTTTGTTGGCCATGGTAGAGTTCCTCCATGCTCGCTTCCAGAACATCCAGGCGGGTTTCCGCCGTCGTGAGTCTCTCCTTATGACTCTTTTTCCCAGTTAGCGCACCAGATTGCGCTTCCTCCGCTCGCGGAGAGTTGCCAACTTCTCGCTCATCCTGTTCGCTGCCGCGATCCTCATGAGCAGCTCCAACAGCATGAGAGCGAGTGTGCACATGCAGCCCACCTGCGGCTGCTTGGGGCAAGGGTCCGGCCTGCCCCGTCTTGCTTGATTCGCCACGATGCTTTGCCATGGCGAAGTTGCGAAGTTCGTTCGCTGTTCGATCGAAGAGCTTGCCCGCTCTGATACCACAATGTCACGACCTTAGCTGGAATTGCCTAAGGCGTGCGGCACCCTTGCGGCCAACGACGCGAACTTAGCTTGCGTTGCCTAAGTCGCGAGTCACTCTTGCGGCAAAGACGCGAACTTAGCTTGCCTTGCCTAAGTCGCGCTTCGCCCTTGCGATCTTGCTCCGCAAGGATCAGCCCACTTTGTAACCTCTCGCAGGTCCCGAAGGACCTGTAAAAGAGAAAGAGAGTTAGATCGAAAGAACGAGCAACGGACACGTCCCGAAGTCTCGCGAAAAGGAAAGCTTTACAAGCAATTCGTCAAACACCTTGTGTGCACAAGAGAAAAGAGGGAGAGGGGGAAAAGCAAGGCTTTCAAGGATGAACGAACAGCTGCAAGCCCACAAACAGCCGCTCACCTGGTCCCGGACGCAACACCAAGTTCCCGTAAAGGTCACGTGCGAACTTGCGAAAGAGTGTTCAACGCCCGGTATATAACCGAAGCCCCATCCAGCCATGTGCCACCCGGGGGGTTCCTGGGTGCTGAGATGGCTGACATTTTGGTGAGCGGAGGCAGCACTCCGCTCACCTCCCGCGGCACGCGAAAACGAAGCCGTTTTGGGCTGTTTTGGGGCTGTTTTGCTCGGTTCGGTGAGCGATCGCTTTGCAACGCTGCAGCTTGTTCGAACTTACATATTTACAAGCAAAATGACCCAAAACCATGGGAAAACATGCTGTTAAGCAGTTGTACATGCGGGTGTGAGCGACGAACGGTTCGTTGAACGAAGTTGTTGCGGGTGCGCGACGACCGTTCGTGACAGGGTGGCACAGGGCTGGATGGGGCTTTCGTATAGCAGGGACGGTGCTGCCTCTCGCTTCGCTCGCTGTCCGCCGCTCGCCGCTCGCTCGCGCAGCCAAAAATGGCCAGTTTTGGCCCGTTTTTGGGCCGTTTTGGCCTGTTTTTGGGCTGTTCTTGCGTGGTGCGGCGACCGTCGTGAGCGGAGCAAAATGTCAGCCATCTCAGCACCCTGGAACCCCCCGGGTGGCACAGGGCTGGATGGGGCTTTCGTATAGCAGGGACGGTGCTGCCTCTCGCTTCGCTTGCTGTCCGCCACTCGCCGCTCGCTCGCGCAGCCAAAAATGGCCAGTTTTGGCCCGTTTTTGGGCCGTTTTGGCCAGTTTTTGGCCTGTTCTTGCGTTGCGCGGTGACCGTCGAGAGCGGAGCAAAACGTCAGCCATCTCAGCACCCTGGAACCCCCCGGGTGGCACAGGGCTGGATGGGGCTTTCGTATAGCAGGGACGGTGCTGCCTCACGCTTCGCTCACTGTTCGCCGCTCGCCGCTCGCTCGCGCAGCCAAAAATGGCCTGTTTTGGCCCGTTTTTGGGCTGTTTTGGCCTGTTTTTGGGCTGTTCTTGCGTGGTGCGGTGACCATCGTGAGCGGAGCAAAATGTCAGCCATCTCAGCACCCTGGAACCCCCCGGGTGGCACAGGGCTGGATGGGGCTTTCGTATAGCAGGGACGGTGCTGCCTCTCGCTTCGCTCGCTGTCCGCCGCTCGCCGCTCGCTCGCGCAGCCAAAAATGGCCAGTTTTGGCCCGTTTTTGGGCCGTTTTGGCCTGTTTTTGGGCTGTTCTTGCATGGCGCGGCGACCGTCGTGAGCGGAGCAAAATGTCAGCCATCTCAGCACCCTGGAACCCCCCGGGTGGCACAGGGCTGGATGGGGCTTTCGTATAGCAGGGACGGTGCTGCCTCTCGCTTCGCTCGCTGTCCGCCACTCGCCGCTCGCTCGCGCAGCCAAAAATGGCCAGTTTTGGCCCGTTTTTGGGCCGTTTTGGCCAGTTTTTGGCCTGTTCTTGCGTTGCGCGGTGACCGTCGAGAGCGGACCAAAACGTCAGCCATCTCAGCACCCTGGAACCCCCCGGGTGGCACAGGGCTGGATGGGGCTTTCGTATAGCAGGGACGGTGCTGCCTCACGCTTCGCTCGCTGTTCGCCGCTCGCCGCTCGCTCGCGCAGCCAAAAATGGCCTATTTTGGCCCGTTTTTGGGCTGTTTTGGCCTGTTTTTGGGCTGTTCTTGCGTGGCGCGGCGACCGTCGTGAGCGGAGCAAAATGTCAGCCATCTCAGCACCCTGGAACCCCCCGGGTGGCACAGGGCTGGATGGGGCTTTCGTATAGCAGGGACGGTGCTGCCTCACGCTTCGCTCGCTGTTCGCCGCTCGCCGCTCGCTCGCGCAGCCAAAAATGGCCTGTTTTGGCCCGTTTTTGGGCTGTTTTGGCCTGTTTTTGGGCTGTTCTTGTGTGGCGCGGCGACCGTCGTGAGCGGAGCAAAATGTCAGCCATCTCAGCACCCTGGAACCCCCCGGGTGGCACAGGGCTGGATGGGGCTTTCGTATAGCAGGGACGGTGCTGCCTCACGCTTCGCTCGCTGTTCGCCGCTCGCCGCTCGCTCGCGCAGCCAAAAATGGCCTGTTTTGGCCCGTTTTTGGGCTGTTTTGGCCTGTTTTTGGGCTGTTCTTGCGTGGCGCGGCGACCGTCGTGAGCGGAGCAAAATGTCAGCCATCTCAGCACCCTGGAACCCCCCGGGTGGCACAGGGCTGGATGGGGCTTTCGTATAGCAGGGACGGTGCTGCCTCACGCTTCGCTCACTGTTCGCCGCTCGCCGCTCGCTCGCGCAGCCAAAAATGGCCTGTTTTGGCCCGTTTTTGGGCTGTTTTGGCCTGTTTTTGGGCTGTTCTTGCGTGGTGCGGTGACCATCGTGAGCGGAGCAAAACGTCAGCCATCTCAGCACCCTGGAACCCCCCGGGTGGCACAGGGCTGGATGGGGCTTTCGTATAGCAGGGACGGTGCTGCCTCTCGCTTCGCTCGCTGTCCGCCGCTCGCCGCTCGCTCGCGCAGCCAAAAATGGCCAGTTTTGGCCCGTTTTTGGGCCGTTTTGGCCTGTTTTTGGGCTGTTCTTGCGTGGTGCGGCGACCGTCGTGAGCGGAGCAAAATGTCAGCCATCTCAGCACCCTGGAACCCCCCGGGTGGCACAGGGCTGGATGGGGCTTTCGTATAGCAGGGACGGTGCTGCCTCTCGCTTCGCTTGCTGTCCGCCACTCGCCACTCGCTCGCGCAGCCAAAAATGGCCAGTTTTGGCCCGTTTTTGGGCCGTTTTGGCCAGTTTTTGGCCTGTTCTTGCGTTGCGCGGTGACCGTCGAGAGCGGAGCAAAACGTCAGCCATCTCAGCACCCTGGAACCCCCCGGGTGGCACAGGGCTGGATGGGGCTTTCGTATAGCAGGGACGGTGCTGCCTCACGCTTCGCTCACTGTTCGCCGCTCGCCGCTCGCTCGCGCAGCCAAAAATGGCCTGTTT
>NW_027020319.1:315000-322500 GCF_036884655.1 Musa acuminata AAA Group
CGCTCGCTCGCGCAGCCAAAAATGGCCTGTTTTGGCCCGTTTTTGGGCTGTTTTGGCCTGTTTTTGGGCTGTTCTTGCGTGGTGCGGTGACCATCGTGAGCGGAGCAAAACGTCAGCCATCTCAGCACCCTGGAACCCCCCGGGTGGCACAGGGCTGGATGGGGCTTTCGTATAGCAGGGACGGTGCTGCCTCTCGCTTCGCTCGCTGTCCGCCGCTCGCCGCTCGCTCGCGCAGCCAAAAATGGCCAGTTTTGGCCCGTTTTTGGGCCGTTTTGGCCTGTTTTTGGGCTGTTCTTGCGTGGTGCGGCGACCGTCGTGAGCGGAGCAAAATGTCAGCCATCTCAGCACCCTGGAACCCCCCGGGTGGCACAGGGCTGGATGGGGCTTTCGTATAGCAGGGACGGTGCTGCCTCTCGCTTCGCTTGCTGTCCGCCACTCGCCGCTCGCTCGCGCAGCCAAAAATGGCCAGTTTTGGCCCGTTTTTGGGCCGTTTTGGCCAGTTTTTGGCCTGTTCTTGCGTTGCGCGGTGACCGTCGAGAGCGGAGCAAAACGTCAGCCATCTCAGCACCCTGGAACCCCCCGGGTGGCACAGGGCTGGATGGGGCTTTCGTATAGCAGGGACGGTGCTGCCTCACGCTTCGCTCACTGTTCGCCGCTCGCCGCTCGCTCGCGCAGCCAAAAATGGCCTGTTTTGGCCCGTTTTTGGGCTGTTTTGGCCTGTTTTTGGGCTGTTCTTGCGTGGTGCGGTGACCATCGTGAGCGGAGCAAAACGTCAGCCATCTCAGCACCCTGGAACCCCCCGGGTGGCACAGGGCTGGATGGGGCTTTCGTATAGCAGGGACGGTGCGGCCTCTCGCTTCGCTCGCTGTCCGCCGCTCGCCGCTCGCTCGAGCAGCCAAAAATGGCCAGTTTTGGCCCGTTTTTGGGCCGTTTTGGCCTGTTTTTGGGCTGTTCTTGCATGGCGCGGCGACCGTCGTGAGCGGAGCAAAATGTCAGCCATCTCAGCACCCTGGAACCCCCCGGGTGGCACAGGGCTGGATGGGGCTTTCGTATAGCAGGGACGGTGCTGCCTCTCGCTTCGCTCGCTGTCCGCCACTCGCCGCTCGCTCGCGCAGCCAAAAATGGCCAGTTTTGGCCCGTTTTTGGGCCGTTTTGGCCAGTTTTTGGCCTGTTCTTGCGTTGCGCGGTGACCGTCGAGAGCGGACCAAAACGTCAGCCATCTCAGCACCCTGGAACCCCCCGGGTGGCACAGGGCTGGATGGGGCTTTCGTATAGCAGGGACGGTGCTGCCTCACGCTTCGCTCGCTGTTCGCCGCTCGCCGCTCGCTCGCGCAGCCAAAAATGGCCTGTTTTGGCCCGTTTTTGGGCTGTTTTGGCCTGTTTTTGGGCTGTTCTTGCGTGGCGCGGCGACCGTCGTGAGCGGAGCAAAATGTCAGCCATCTCAGCACCCTGGAACCCCCCGGGTGGCACAGGGCTGGATGGGGCTTTCGTATAGCAGGGACGGTGCTGCCTCACGCTTCGCTCGCTGTTCGCCGCTCGCCGCTCGCTCGCGCAGCCAAAAATGGCCTGTTTTGGCCCGTTTTTGGGCTGTTTTGGCCTGTTTTTGGGCTGTTCTTGTGTGGCGCGGCGACCGTCGTGAGCGGAGCAAAATGTCAGCCATCTCAGCACCCTGGAACCCCCCGGGTGGCACAGGGCTGGATGGGGCTTTCGTATAGCAGGGACGGTGCTGCCTCACGCTTCGCTCGCTGTTCGCCGCTCGCCGCTCGCTCGCGCAGCCAAAAATGGCCTGTTTTGGCCCGTTTTTGGGCTGTTTTGGCCTGTTTTTGGGCTGTTCTTGCGTGGCGCGGCGACCGTCGTGAGCGGAGCAAAATGTCAGCCATCTCAGCACCCTGGAACCCCCCGGGTGGCACAGGGCTGGATGGGGCTTTCGTATAGCAGGGACGGTGCTGCCTCACGCTTCGCTCACTGTTCGCCGCTCGCCGCTCGCTCGCGCAGCCAAAAATGGCCTGTTTTGGCCCGTTTTTGGGCTGTTTTGGCCTGTTTTTGGGCTGTTCTTGCGTGGTGCGGTGACCATCGTGAGCGGAGCAAAACGTCAGCCATCTCAGCACCCTGGAACCCCCCGGGTTGTCACGAACGGTCGTCGCGCACCCGCAACAACTTCGTTCAACGAACCGTTCGTCGCTCACACCCGCATGTACAGCTGCTTGACAGCATGTTTTCCCATGGTTTTGGGTCATTTTGCTTGTAAATATGTAAGTTCGAACAAGCTGCAGCGTTGCAAAGCGATCGCTCACCGAACCGAGCAAAACAGCCCAAAACGGCTCCGTTTTCGCGTGCCGCGGGAGGTGAGCGGAGTGCTGCCTCCGCTCACCAAAACGTCAGCCATCTCAGCACCCAGGAACCCCCCGGGTGGCACATGGCTGGATGGGGCTTCGGTTATATACCGGGCGTTGAACACTCTTTCGCAAGTTCGCACGTGACCTTTACGGGAACTTGGTGTTGCGTCCGGGACCAGGTGAGCGGCTGTTTGTGGGCTTGCAGCTGTTCGTTCATCCTTGAAAGCCTTGCTTTTCCCCCTCTCCCTCTTTTCTCTTGTGCACACAAGGTGTTCGACGAATTGCTTGTAAAGCTTTCCTTTTCGCGAGACTTCGGGACGTGTCCGTTGCTCGTTCTTTCGATCTAACTCTCTTTCTCTTTTACAGGTCCTTCGGGACCTACGAGAGGTTACAAAGTGGGCTGATCCTTGCGGAGCAAGATCGCAAGGGCGAAGCGCGACTTAGGCAAGGCAAGCTAAGTTCGCGTCTTTGCCGCAAGAGTGACTCGCGACTTAGGCAACGCAAGCTAAGTTCGCGTCGTTGGCCGCAAGGGTGCCGCACGCCTTAGGCAATTCCAGCTAAGGTCGTGACATTGTGGTATCAGAGCGGGCAAGCTCTTCGATCGAACAGCGAACGAACTTCGCAACTTCGCCATGGCAAAGCATCGTGGCGAATCAAGCAAGACGGGGCAGGCCGGACCCTTGCCCCAAGCAGCCGCAGGTGGGCTGCATGTGCACACTCGCTCTCATGCTGTTGGAGCCGCTCATGAGGATCGCGGCAGCGAACAGGATGAGCGAGAAGTTGGCAACTCTCCGCGAGCGGAGGAAGCGCAATCTGGTGCGCTAACTGGGAAAAAGAGTCATAAGGAGAGACTCACGACGGCGGAAACCCGCCTGGATGTTCTGGAAGCGAGCATGGAGGAACTCTACCATGGCCAACAAAGACTTGTTGGGGTAGAGAGCTCGCAAGAGGAAGCGGAGTCCAGGATCGACAAGGTCGAGGCCCTAGTCGACCGACTGTCCGATGACACCAAGGACTCCGTGCAGCACTTACAAGATGTTGTGGCGGAACTCACGGCGAAGGTGGCTATGCTCACAAGAACGCTAAATGCGGGAGGAGGCAACACCCGCGTTGCACCGCCACAAAACTTGAGGGCACCTGAGCCCCATGGATACGGAGGGGCCAGAGATGCCAAGGAGCTCGAGAACTTTCTGTTTGACATGGAACAATACTTCCGAGCTACGAGACCCGATTCTGAAGATACCAAAGTTTCAATAGCAACAATGTATCTGAACGGAGATGCGAAACTTTGGTGGCGAACTCGTTGGGAGGAAATCCAACAAGGTCGGTGTCGAGTCGACACATGGGAAGACTTGAAGCGGGAGTTGAGAACTCAGTTCCTACCGGAGAACACAGAGTTCGTCGCAAGAAGGAAGTTGAGACAACTCCGCCAAAGTACCACCATCCGAGACTATGTAAAGCAGTTTTCTGCACTGATGCTGGACATACAGGACATGTCCGAGAAGGACAAGTTGTTCAGTTTCCTTGATGGTTTGAAACCATGGGCTCAGCAAGAGCTGAATCGAAGGAATGTTACCGACGTGGTCGGGGCAATTGCAGCTGCAGAAAGGCTCACCGACTTCGTTTCCTCTGAAGACCCAGCGAGAAGGAAACAATCTTCAAGCAATCGCCCTCAAAAACATTCTCGAGGGAAGGAGCTCGGGGGCGAACAGAAGAAGAAGAGCTCCCACAAAGGGCCGAACCCAAAAGGCAAGGCCTCGAAACCTGGAGGATGCTTCTTGTGCGGAGGACCGCACATGGTAAGGGAGTGCCCACAGAAGCAGGCACTCAACGCTTTGACAGCTTCCATCCACCCTCCCCGATCGGACAAGGGCAAAGCTGTTGCCCTTAGCTCAAGCAGTTCTGAATCCAGCAGCGACGATGAAGAGTCGCAAGGACCCCGAATGGGAGCAATGCGTTTGTTGAACGCTATGCGGGGTCAAGTGGGGGAGAACATGAAGACGAAGGCACAAAAAGCAGGAAGTAGTGAACTGATGTATGTGGACATCAAGCTGAATGGCCAAACGACCCGTGCAATGGTGGACACGGGCGCTACCCACAACTTCATAGCCGATCGTGAAGCACAGCGACTTGGGTTGACATTGGAGAAGAGCCCAAGCCGAATGAAAGCAGTGAACTCGGAGGCCAGGCGAATCTCCGGACTGGCGAAGGGAGTTCCCATCAGAATCGGGACTTGGAGCGGAACCACCAACATGATGGCCGTGCCACTAGACGACTTCCAAGTGATTCTTGGAATAGAGTTTATGCACGCGGCGAAGTTGGTGCCGATGCCATTCTTGAATTCCCTATGTATGATGGGAGGCGATGACCCCTGTGTGGTGCCCGTCTCTCGGAGAGGAACCAAGGAGCCCCAACATATTTCGGCATTACAATTGAAGAAAGGGGTGCGAAAGGGCGAACTAACATTCGTGGCTGCTATGAAGCTAGAGCCACTCAATGAAGAAGCCATTCAAGAACCTGCTGTGGTGGCCAACGTCCTGAAGGAGTTCAAAGACGTTATGCCACCTGAGTTGCCGAAGACTCTTCCGCCACGCAGAGGCGTGGATCACAGTATTGAGCTGGAGCCAGGAGTGAAGCCTCCAGCGAGACCACCCTATCGCATGGCCCCGCCAGAGTTGGCAGAACTTAGAAAGCAGTTAGGTGAACTGCTAAGCGGTGGTCTCATCCGCAGCTCAAAAGCACCTTTCGGAGCTCCAGTTCTCTTTCAGAAGAAACAAGATGGGAGTCTCCGATTATGCGTCGACTATCGAGCCCTCAACAAAGTAACAGTGAAGAACAAGTATCCCATCCCGCTCATCGCGGACTTGTTCGATCAACTGGGCAAGGCGAAGTATTTCTCAAAACTCGACCTCCGGTCGGGGTATTGGCAGGTGCGCATTGCTGAAGGCGACGAAGCAAAGACTACTTGTATGACCAGATATGGAGCGTTTGAGTTCTTGGTGATGCCTTTCGGCTTAACCAACGCTCCGGCCACATTCTGTACTCTCATGAACCAGCTATTCAAGGAGTATTTGGATAAGTTCGTGGTCGTCTACTTGGACGATATCGTCGTCTACAGCCAAACGCTCGAGGAGCACGTCAAGCACCTTCGGACGATTTTCAAGGTTCTCAGGGAGAACACGTTGTTCGTAAAAAGGGAGAAATGCTACTTTGCTCAGACTGAGATCCTATTCTTGGGGCATCGAATCGGTGATGGCTCCATTCGGATGGATAAGTCGAAGGTGCAAGCAGTTGCGGAATGGCGAACTCCAAAGAAGGTGCCAGAGTTGAGATCCTTCCTTGGTTTCGTCAACTACTATCGACGCTTCATTGCGGGATATTCGAAGCGGGCAACCCCACTGACGGAGTTGCTGAAGAAGGAGCAGCCTTGGAAGTGGTCTGACAGATGTGAGATAGCATTCCAAGATCTGAAGGCTGCTGTTCTGGAAGAACCAGTGCTCAAATTGCCAAACTATGGAGAGCCCTTTGAAGTCCATACAGATGCTTCGGACTTTGCTATTGGTGGAGTACTCATGCAAGAAGGTCATCCGGTGGCCTACGAGAGCCGCAAACTCAACGAGACCGAGAGGCGGTATCCAGTGCATGAGAAGGAGATGACAGCGGTGATCCACTGCCTACGAGTTTGGCGACACTACCTCCTTGGGTCGCGATTTGTGCTGAGGACAGACAACATCGCCCTGAGTTATTTCCAAACTCAAAAGAAGCTCTCCCCAAAGCAAGCACGGTGGCAGGACTTCCTGGCTGAATTTGATATGGCAATGGAATATAAGCCCGGGAAGGCGAACGTCGTGGCCGATGCGCTGAGTCGGAAGGTGGAGTGCGTGAATGCTACACAACTGGAGGGCAGAGGCCAAACAAGTCAGTTACACTCCAACTTCCTTTCCCGAATCAGAGATGGACTGTATAGTGATCCCCAGGCAGTTATCCTGATGCAGCTCATCAAAGAAGGCAAGGCACGACGATTTTGGGTCCAGGAGGGACTTGTTTACACAAAAGGGAATAGGGTTTATGTTCCCCGAGTGGACAACTTAAGGCGTGAACTCTTAAAAGAGTGTCACGATTCCCTTTGGGCTGGACATCCCGGCATTCACAGAACATTGGCTCTCGTGGAGAGGGCCTTCTACTGGCCAAAGATGGGGATTGATGTGGAGGAGTATGTTCGAACATGCCTTACTTGCCAACAAGACAAGGTGGAGCAGCGGAAGCCGGTGGGACTTTTGGAGCCGTTGCCCGTACCAGAAAGGCCATGGGAGAGCATTTCCTTAGACTTCATATCAAGCTTGCCACCTGTAGGGGGACTTGGATCGATACTTGTGGTGGTCGATCGGTTTTCAAAGTATGCAACATTCATTGCTGCTCCCCTACACTGTTCAGCTGAAGAGGCGGCCAGACTGATGATGAAGGGTGTAGTGAAGTATTGGGGAGTCCCACACAATATCATTAGTGATCGAGACGCTCGGTTTCTGGGACGGTTCTGGACCGAGCTATTCAAGTTGTTGGGATCAAAGTTATACTTCTCTACAAGCCTCCACCCCCAGACGGATGGTCAGACTGAAATAATAAATTCGCTCTTGGAGCAGTATCTCCGGCACTACGTGAGTGCCAATCAACGAGATTGGGTGAAGCTGTTGGACATCGCCCAATTCTCCTACAACTTGCAGCGGAGCTCTGCATCCAACAAGAGCCCCTTCGAAATTATCACAGGACAACAACCGTCGACTCCGCACACTATGGCAATTGGGTATACGGGGAGTAGTCCATCAGCCTACCATTTCGCAAAGGAGTGGCATCGAAATGCCGATATTGCGCGGGCTTACTTGGAGAAGGCGGCAAAACGGATGAAGAAGTGGGCAGACTTGGGAAGGCGACCACAGGAGTTCAAAGTTGGCGATTTGGTGTTGGTAAAGCTCCAACCAGCATCACTCCAATTCTTCAGGAAAAGAGTCCACAAAGGATTGGTGCGTAAGTATGAAGGGCCCTTCCCAATTATCAGCAGGGTAGGCAATGTTTCTTACAAGTTGCAGCTGCCGGCGTGGTTCAAAATTCACAACGTTCTTCACGCCAGCAACCTGAAGGCCTACCATTCAGATCCGCAAGATGCTTC
>NW_027020319.1:332500-335000 GCF_036884655.1 Musa acuminata AAA Group
CGGGTGGCACAGGGCTGGATGGGGCTTTCGTATAGCAGGGACGGTGCTGCCTCACGCTTCGCTCACTGTTCGCCGCTCGCCGCTCGCTCGCGCAGCCAAAAATGGCCTGTTTTGGCCCGTTTTTGGGCTGTTTTGGCCTGTTTTTGGGCTGTTCTTGCGTGGTGCGGTGACCATCGTGAGCGGAGCAAAACGTCAGCCATCTCAGCACCCTGGAACCCCCCGGGTGGCACAGGGCTGGATGGGGCTTTCGTATAGCAGGGACGGTGCTGCCTCTCGCTTCGCTCGCTGTCCGCCGCTCGCCGCTCGCTCGCGCAGCCAAAAATGGCCAGTTTTGGCCCGTTTTTGGGCCGTTTTGGCCTGTTTTTGGGCTGTTCTTGCGTGGTGCGGCGACCGTCGTGAGCGGAGCAAAATGTCAGCCATCTCAGCACCCTGGAACCCCCCGGGTGGCACAGGGCTGGATGGGGCTTTCGTATAGCAGGGACGGTGCTGCCTCTCGCTTCGCTTGCTGTCCGCCACTCGCCGCTCGCTCGCGCAGCCAAAAATGGCCAGTTTTGGCCCGTTTTTGGGCCCTTTTGGCCAGTTTTTGGCCTGTTCTTGCGTTGCGCGGTGACCGTCGAGAGCGGAGCAAAACGTCAGCCATCTCAGCACCCTGGAACCCCCCGGGTGGCACAGGGCTGGATGGGGCTTTCGTATAGCAGGGACGGTGCTGCCTCACGCTTCGCTCACTGTTCGCCGCTCGCCGCTCGCTCGCGCAGCCAAAAATGGCCTGTTTTGGCCCGTTTTTGGGCTGTTTTGGCCTGTTTTTGGGCTGTTCTTGCGTGGTGCGGTGACCATCGTGAGCGGAGCAAAACGTCAGCCATCTCAGCACCCTGGAACCCCCCGGGTGGCACAGGGCTGGATGGGGCTTTCGTATAGCAGGGACGGTGCTGCCTCTCGCTTCGCTCGCTGTCCGCCGCTCGCCGCTCGCTCGCGCAGCCAAAAATGGCCAGTTTTGGCCCGTTTTTGGGCCGTTTTGGCCTGTTTTTGGGCTGTTCTTGCATGGCGCGGCGACCGTCGTGAGCGGAGCAAAATGTCAGCCATCTCAGCACCCTGGAACCCCCCGGGTGGCACAGGGCTGGATGGGGCTTTCGTATAGCAGGGACGGTGCTGCCTCTCGCTTCGCTCGCTGTCCGCCACTCGCCGCTCGCTCGCGCAGCCAAAAATGGCCAGTTTTGGCCCGTTTTTGGGCCGTTTTGGCCAGTTTTTGGCCTGTTCTTGCGTTGCGCGGTGACCGTCGAGAGCGGACCAAAACGTCAGCCATCTCAGCACCCTGGAACCCCCCGGGTGGCACAGGGCTGGATGGGGCTTTCGTATAGCAGGGACGGTGCTGCCTCACGCTTCGCTCGCTGTTCGCCGCTCGCCGCTCGCTCGCGCAGCCAAAAATGGCCTGTTTTGGCCCGTTTTTGGGCTGTTTTGGCCTGTTTTTGGGCTGTTCTTGCGTGGCGCGGCGACCGTCGTGAGCGGAGCAAAATGTCAGCCATCTCAGCACCCTGGAACCCCCCGGGTGGCACAGGGCTGGATGGGGCTTTCGTATAGCAGGGACGGTGCTGCCTCACGCTTCGCTCGCTGTTCGCCGCTCGCCGCTCGCTCGCGCAGCCAAAAATGGCCTGTTTTGGCCCGTTTTTGGGCTGTTTTGGCCTGTTTTTGGGCTGTTCTTGTGTGGCGCGGCGACCGTCGTGAGCGGAGCAAAATGTCAGCCATCTCAGCACCCTGGAACCCCCCGGGTGGCACAGGGCTGGATGGGGCTTTCGTATAGCAGGGACGGTGCTGCCTCACGCTTCGCTCGCTGTTCGCCGCTCGCCGCTCGCTCGCGCAGCCAAAAATGGCCTGTTTTGGCCCGTTTTTGGGCTGTTTTGGCCTGTTTTTGGGCTGTTCTTGCGTGGCGCGGCGACCGTCGTGAGCGGAGCAAAATGTCAGCCATCTCAGCACCCTGGAACCCCCCGGGTGGCACAGGGCTGGATGGGGCTTTCGTATAGCAGGGACGGTGCTGCCTCACGCTTCGCTCACTGTTCGCCGCTCGCCGCTCGCTCGCGCAGCCAAAAATGGCCTGTTTTGGCCCGTTTTTGGGCTGTTTTGGCCTGTTTTTGGGCTGTTCTTGCGTGGTGCGGTGACCATCGTGAGCGGAGCAAAACGTCAGCCATCTCAGCACCCTGGAACCCCCCGGGTGGCACAGGGCTGGATGGGGCTTTCGTATAGCAGGGACGGTGCTGCCTCTCGCTTCGCTCGCTGTCCGCCGCTCGCCGCTCGCTCGCGCAGCCAAAAATGGCCAGTTTTGGCCCGTTTTTGGGCCGTTTTGGCCTGTTTTTGGGCTGTTCTTGCGTGGTGCGGCGACCGTCGTGAGCGGAGCAAAATGTCAGCCATCTCAGCACCCTGGAACCCCCCGGGTGGCACAGGGCTGGATGGGGCTTTCGTATAGCAGGGACGGTGCTGCCTCTCGCTTCGCTTGCTGTCCGCCACTCGC